>NC_091497.1:7557013-7716232 GCF_947461875.1 Haliaeetus albicilla | reverse complement strand
TAATAGGCCCTCATAGGTCTTACTGTGGTTCTACTGAAAGGTTTCAGAATTTGGTCCAACCTGTCAATGAAAACAGAAATAAAGAACCACAAACTGTATTAAACCTGTTATCGAAGAAGGTATTTTCATACTGTCGGTTATCAGGGTAGAAATCTCACTTCACATGGCCCCAGCCAGTCCTACAATCACATTTACTGCTCTTCTATAAATTTTTTTCTGGCAGTTTATTGTTAGCTCTCTGGGGCTGAAGTACTCAGGACAGATGTGAACACGCTACCTTCATCTTTGCAGAATTACAAAGTAACCTAATTGGCTTCCAGATTTCACTGTATCTTTCTTCATGTCCCTCTATCATAATTCAGACTCTTTCTGTCTACTTATTACTCCTTTCCAGATGTCCATTAGCAATCAAATCTTTGCTGGATCACTTTTCCCCAGATGAATTATTATTCATTTTCTCAGAGGCATCCAAGAAATAAAATGCCTGATGGAATTTTCTCCCCCCCCCCGCCCTTACCTTTCTTCAGTATTCTCCCACGTTCATTTGCAACTTTATGTAAGTGGAGCTAGTTAGAAAGTGTTAATTAAAATGTCACTGAAGTGAAAGTCAGGAAGAGTGTTGATCCAAAATGCTTTTCAGTTTGAAGTCACTCATTTCTGGTGAATAAACCTTTAAAAACAAAAACAATCTCTTCCTTTTCTACTGCTGATATTTCCCCTGTGCTTTTTTCTGTCTTGATCGTTGTGGTTGGATTATTTGGGATAACTGGGTTTGACATAATCAATTCGCTTACAGCTTCAGAGAAACACAGTTTCGAAACACTAAGTTTGGAATAAAAATGTAGCTGGTATGGCTAAATCAACTACAGGTATGAAGGAAGAGTAGCCTTCTTCAAAGAGCTTAAAGTGTTGAATAACTCCACAGTTTATCTTGACTTGCAGCTGCACACCAACATTTTTGGCTCATGTTGTGTGACTGATGACAATAGTGACTGTCAGGGACTGCTCCTCTGCGGAGCCGGAGGTAGCCCTTTTGCTGGCCAGGGCCACAAAGAGCTGTAAGATTGTGGGTAGGTGTTGGAGCGCTGTGAGGATGCAGCCTGGAAGGTGGGAGGATGATGGTGCACAGCTGTATTGTTGAGGAAAGGCATAGCATGTCCTAGAGTAATCAAATTTCCTAGACTGGAAGGCTTCATGAGCTGCCCGCAGCATACTGGAGGCGCAGGTTGCTCTTTGCTTACATAGACCTGAGGCAGCAACACTGTCATTGAGTAACGTTTCAGTATGAAAGTATAACGTCAGTGTAAAGTCCAGAAATACTTCTGACCTATGACCAGTTGGGATCATGTATCTTAAAGCAACAAAACCAGGGTCTGTCTGTGGCTGCAAACTCTTGACACTGTTTTCCTCTGCTCACCACTGAATTCCAGGTTTAGGTTTAACCTCAGCTACTCCTCGATAGTGGATGGTTTTGATGGTCCTGCAGCTGTTTGTGCTGAAGGATAGATAGGTCTGTTGTGTCTCCACATTGAGAGAGTTCGAGGCTGTTTCACCTGCTGGTTTGACACTGATGTTAGAAAGTAGTGTAGAGGGAACTGAGCTTTCTAGGTCTCTGCAGGGGAAGGATTGAGTGATGGGGGAGCAGCTTCCCGCTGCTACCAGATTGTACTGCTGCTTGTTTCCCCATTGCTCCCAGTTTATCCAGGGAGGCCACAGACTGTTCATTGTATTTTGGGGGGCCCTCATGAGGTGTCCTCGCCCCCCTGGTGAGAGACAAGTATTTCATGCCTGATGGTATCAAAAAGGAGGTCTGGAATGTTGACTTCACAGGTCTCAGAGGAAAAAAAAAACAGCAAACAAACTGTTTTAAGGTACAGGGGTTTCTAAAGGTACTCAGCTTGGGTTGTGTAAGCTGGCTGTCGGTTCTTTCTTTGTAACTGAGAGGGCTTTCAAGTGCACAAGGTTTTCACAAAGTAGAGCGTTTCCTTGCAGTGCTCTGTGTCTATATGGACATTATAAGCTTTGAGCGTTGAAGATCTTAGCATAGGCTTTGATGCATTAATTATTTTGGCCTTTATTTGCTGTTCTCAAATCTGGAATTTCTGTCCTGTGTGTGTATATGGCGAGATGTGAAAACATTAAGGTGATTTTGGGGTGTGTTACTGGAGCAGTGGTTGTTAGGAGCTGACTGTATTTTTGATTATTGCTAGTGTGTGGTTCCCTGAGCTCTCAGGCGCTTGCCCTGCTGGCCATCTGTGAGCTGGAAAAGATTGTGGAGTTTCTCGGTCTTTGCTCTGCTGAGGAAAGTTCTCTAGTTCCTGGGAAACTGGACATTCTTTCACTTGCTTGAATGAGGTGATGCTCTTTCCAAAACAGCAGTACTGTTCTGATATTCTTAACCTTCAGTTTCTTTGTCAAGGGTCAGGTCCAAAATATGCCCAACTCCACAGGTTGGACCAGAGGTGACCTGTGAAGGTGCCAAAGGAACTATGAGGAAACTGACTTTTCATACAAAACATGAAAAGATGAGTTTTGGGGACTTCTGCATGTTTAGCCTTGTCAATATTCCCCAAATTTATCATTCTAGGACATTTTGCTACCTTCCATTAAAAGATATTAGTGTTAGCCTTGCTAAAACCATTTATTTATTTTAGTCTTTAAGCGCGTAGATGTTAGCTTTAGCTTTTCAGATTAATGAAATCTAATAAAGATGCCTTACTAGAGGCACCGTAGATTTCATGTTTGCAGAACAGGTGAATTAAGTGCTTCCTGCCATTTGCTTGTGACTGGGTCTTTGTATTACGGGGGGGGAAAGACATGGGATTTAGATCTCGTCTGGACAGCTTTGGGTGATGCAATGTGTATCAGGTATTTCACTCTTGGGATTGTGTATTGCCTGTTGGCAGTTAGAGGTAGGTCTTACATTACTCGATTCATTCACTTAATTTCATAATGCTTTATGCTCTTTGCTTCCTGTTTGTGGTGGAGTGTATTTCTTCTGCTACCTGCAGCTGTTAGAAGGTATCCGATTTCTCTGGTTCTTTTCCTAATTCCTCGAACAGCCCATTCCAGTTTATACCATGGCAAATGAAGTGGGCTGTGCCATTCGGATTGCTGGGTGCCACAGGAGAGGCACGGACACCCTGTGATTCTGTCTGGAGGTGCAAGCTGTTGAATCGTAGGAATGGTTAGACCTGGATGTGCATCCTGTGGGAGCAGCGGTGAGTGTGGACAGGAAGGGTGAGGACATAATAGCCGTAATGGTAAGATTAAGGCACATTCCAGCAGAAGGAGGTTGTGTCGGTGGCTTCAGTCAGTCATTTTCTTGAAATAATCTGCCCTCGCTGTTGTGAATTAGAGGAAGGGGGAAGAAAAATCAATAAGCTTTCTGAGCTATAAAGAGGCCTCTTGACTAATAGTGTGGCAATAACTGGAGGCAGGAGCTGGGTGGAGCTCAGTACTCCTCCCTCATGAAGCAGCAGAGCGGTTTGGTCATCTGAATTGTGCCGATGGCCCTAGGGCTGACAGGAGGATTATTACAGCATTGTTCTCGCTTTCTAGAAAGCTTACCTCATTGTTCTTTACAAATTTCAAAGACTGTTGAAGCATTTTTCTTACGTGGTAGCAGCAGTGCCAAACCTGCTAGAGCTGGTCCCTGCTGCTGCCGAGTCTCTGGTGGCGTTTGCCGCTGGAAACAAACTGGAAAGGGGGAAATGTTGGTTTGTGTAGAACTGTGCAGAAGGCTTTCAGGACTGAGATGATGAGTTTTCTGAACAGGAGGAATCATTGAAACTGCTGTAGTTCCACTTTGCTTACTTCAGCAGGATTTTGTCAGTGGGTTCATAGTAATTTGTTGCTTTCTGCATGGTAGACTGAAAAAAGGAGCAGAATGAATGGGGTATCCTTAAAGGTGTTGGGTTTGGGGTTTTTTTGAGCTGCCAATACACTTGACGTTACATTGTCTCAGAAAGAAATCTTTGCATGTGGCCGTAACTGGAAGTGTCTGCATTAAAATTTGGGTTTTGAAGGACTTATGAAGAACTCTTCTGGAAAAGTAAGCACTGGTAACTTCCATTTTTTTGGCTGTTAGGTGGCTTGGTCGTAGATATCTTTGTAAAATGGAAGTGCATTCCAGATGCAAAATATCTGAGAGGACCAGCTGCTGCCAAAAGTAAAGGGAAGAGACTGGGATCGAAGTCTCTTTAGTTCATCCATTGGGAGCTGAGCACATGGTCGCTGCTTTTGTCAGAGGCAGTACTTCTAGTTCAGATGAAGTCCTGTTGCCGTGTCTAGATCCAGTGAAGAGCTACAATTGTGAATAGGGGTCTAGGTTGAGGGAGCTGGGCCTCTTTAGTTGGGTGGAAAGGAGGTGAAGGGACAATCTAGTTGCTGTTTACAGCTTTTTACAGCTACTGGAGGATAGTTAGGTAGATAATGGGGCCAAACTCTACTTAGTAGTGCCAGATGGCAGCAAGGGGCAGTGACAACAAATTGTTGCTTTGGAGATTCAGATTGGACGTTAGGAAAATCTTGTTACTAGAAGGGTAGTGAAGCACTGCAGCAGGTCATCCAGAGAAGCTAGTATCTGCCCTCAGAGCTTTTCGGGGCTCATCAAGGCAAAGCCACAGCTGACCTGATCTGCTGTTGATGATAGTCTTTGTTTTGAGTCAGGGGCTGGACTAGGTAACCTCCAGGTTTCTTCCAACCAATGTTTCTAGGAGCCTGGGTTAGATTCACCAGAAATGAAGAAGTTTTTAGACAACTTTGAACTGAGCTGACCAGCTACTATGGGGTGCTTAGTGGTAAACTTAATTTCATGTCCTCAGTACAGCTTTAGTAGTTCACACAGCAATGCTTCAGTGACCAATACTGAGATCAGTATTGTTGGCCTAAGTATTTATGACCTGAGGACCTGCAGGTCGTTTTTGTCAATGGGTTTCTTTTGGTCTCACCCGGCCCAGAGGGAAGGGGTAGAACTCTTTGATGGTCAATACTGCCCAAACAGGCAAACGCCTCCTCACGGGCCTGATGAAGATGGCTTCAGGGGATGAGGTGGCATTGTGATCACCAAGAGGGCAGGTGGACTGCAGTGAAATTGGCCTTATAATCTTAAGTTCGTAAGACTATATACCCCACAGCAAAAGATCTGTGTAATCTTCATCTTGTGCTTTTCCTCTGCAGTCCCCTTTGCCTAGTCCTACCTTTAATAAGCCAAAGGTAGCAGATAGGATGCCTTCTAATCTTATTTTGGCTCTACTAATATGTATTAGTGCTAATATTTTATTGTTATTAGAGTTGGTGTGAGAGGGAATAGCCAAATGAATGGCTTTTTCAATTTTATAAGGCTTTTTTTGAGAAAGGGAGAGGAGAGTCAGAGAAAAATATAGAAGAGGTGAAGTATGCCATCTTAGAAAGCTAGATGCTGTCCCCTTACTGACTCTTCCCTACAAATAAACTCTCTGTCCTATCTTTGGACCTCTGGTGAATGAAGCCCTATGTGCATTTTGATTTTTGAAGCATTCTTTTTTTTAATTTACTTCATTTTTGAGGTGGTGGGATTAAATCTTGACATGCACTGCTTGAAACATGCTATTGTCAGAGATCAGGCTTTTGGATGCCATTTTATCCCACACCTAGTGCTTCTGCTAGAGGACCTTGTTTCTTGCCCTTCATTACTCTTATTGCTTTGCTTATTTTTCCTGAGTGAAAACCATTCTTGTTTCTTCCTGTGTATACAGCTACTTATTTTTTTGGTTTCTGTTACATGACATTGGGAAAAATGAAGGTTCATGATCATGTATATAGTATTATATGGCAGAGTAATTAGGCAAAGATCCAAACGTAATGTTTAAAAACATTATACAATTAAAAGTATTCCTGGCACTTCACAGTGATCAAAGAGCAAGCTGAAACAAAACAACCTCTTTGGAGGTGAAAATGGAAATTTGGTGCAAAACTCATGAGACTGTGGATGCATGTAAATCTGATGTTTAAAGAAAAGCTTGCCTATGTGAACACAAACTCATAGACTTCACAAGATAGAGCTGCCTGCTAACCAAAAGACTAGTTGCTTGCCAGCAGTTCACTTGGCATAGCTTTCTCCTACCTGTCATCCGTACTTCACAGAAAGAAAGAAAACCCTGTACTTACATACTCCAGGCCTTCCCTCCTTGCCAAAGTAATGCTTTGTTAATTATATGGAGTCCTCTGCTCTTACATGTGCAGGTTATTAATTGCTGTAAAAGGGTGAGGGATTGAATCCTACTGTTACTGATTTTAAAAAACAAAAATTATCCAATTGGCTCTCATTTTCTGTGAAGTCTCCTGGAGCCTATTTTCTCTGCTTACAGTGGAGATTGCTTGCTGATTTTCCTGCATGCCCCTGAGCATCTACCCTACAGACACAGGCTATTAAGTGGCAGCTTGTAGGGAAATGGGAGCTAGCGTCACCTGTTAAATAGCAATGGGATGTTTTACACCTGTATTGCAGTAGTGTGAAAAAACAATAGAATAATTTTAATGGAGTGAGTTGTATTATTTTTGTGCTAATTGAAGATGGGAAAATTCAAAATGTAGCTTAGTTTCAGCGGCATCTTCTTCCCTTTGGGTTTATAATGGAGTAATAAAATAGAGCTTTTGGATTTAAAGGATAATTAGAGAGTCCTCATTACATCACTGTTCGGAAGATTTATTATTTGCAGCCATTGCTTGAATTATATGCAGGATCTGGGATATATTAGAGGCTGATAACTGAAGCTTCGTAGAAGATTAAAAAAATACTTGGTTTACCTGCAGAAAACATAATTGGAATAAGTCTCTCATGTAGTTATGTGAAATATTATTTTTGGTGATTTAGGAACTTTTTAGAGGACAAAGCTTGCTCCTGTGTCTTCCCAGTAGGTTGGCTGTTACAGGAAGCCAGCAAATTCTCAGGATAAGGGGCAGAAGTTTAGTATATGCATCCTTCACCTATGCTCCCTGAAACACAAGAGGGTTTTCCTATGCCCATGTGACTTTGTGGCTGAGGTTAGTAGGTTCTCTGACAAGGTGATTTATCAAATGGTTTCCTCCTGTTGTGGGTTTGAATAGGAGCTGCTCCAAATCTGAGGCCTGAACAATAGCTATGGAGGAAATTAGTCATGGAGGGGTCTGAGGAGGAAGGAGCATGTTTTTATCAGCGATGGAAGAACTTCCCAATACACAGGGGTCTCGCTAAAGATAATTTAGGCATTAGTGAGTAGTGGTGGTTTACACCTTCACATTGTTTCCAACTGGGTATTGAAGACTAAAGGGTACAACACTTGCTTTCTTCTTAATTTGACACATTTGGAAAGTATTCTTCATAACGACATGGATTCAAACTACATTTTTATGAAGGCTTAAGCGTTTGGTGTTTGTTTCAGCTGGAGTGAGAGGCTTGGGAGGCCTCCATCACATAATTCCTGGTTTTGGTGGATGCTGTACAAAATGGGGGACATGAAATCAGTTAGCAAAGAGAAGGATTTATCTTGAGTATATGATACGTTGCTGGCTTAAACAGTGCTTGTGCTTTTACCCTATGACTCCTTGTGATTCATAAAACATCTATACTGTGTAGGGTTCAGCAGTTGAAGGTAAAGGGTTTCTGTTTTGTATGTAACCCTTTTACATTCTGCTAGAAGAGTTGGGAAGATCTATTCTGATATGTATTGAGGAAATGCTTTACATTTTTGGATGGGTACAGGTATCTAAATATATGGCATCTAAAATGACACTAGACCATTTTATATCTGGGACATCTGTATGGGGCTGGCAGATATAAGCCAGGACATACCAGTAACCCAGTCTTTCCAGCAGTGGCCACTGGAGGCCAACAGGAATTCCCTAGGGCATCTAGGAAGGCACTAGATGTCTGGGTTTGGATGACTAAAATTTAAATGTTAGTGTTTTAATATTTCTGTGATTTGGTATTTCAGATCAGCAAACTGCGAACAGCTTTTTTTCAGCTGTCATGAAGAAAAATAGAATCACTTTCCTGAAAAAACTTTTGCATAACTGTGCGTTCTATGAGCAAGGCAATATAGGTGTTTTGCCAGTTTATTTTACCTAGCTTATTATTGTGTCAGTTTATATTACCTAGCTTATATAGACAAAGTCAGCAAGATACTGGTTGTTTTACCAACTTTCTCTCCCCCCCCAGATGCCTCCCTCCAAAAGCAAAAAGAAAATCAGGAGGAGGATCCCAGTCCAACTCCTCTTAGGTTAATTTGGTGTCAGTCAGTTGTTCAGAGGAAGAAAGCGTGAGCAAGTGCAAGGATTGATGTTCAGTCAGGGGAAGAAAAAAAAACCCTGGAACATGTTCAGCATAGCTTAGAGAACAAGCTTATGTAGCTTATATAGCAACATAGCTGGAACATGCTTATGGCAAGCTAAGGATTTACACCAAAGCTGTAACTGTACATTGTCAAAATACAGGTGTTCTTTAGCTATATGTTAATGTCTTTAGTTATTGTAAATGAATTTGAAAATCAAAAGTGCTATCCAGTGCATGTAGCTTAAGTGTCTAAATATGTTCCTAATAAAGCTTCTTCTGTAGTAAGGTTTTGCCTCTTATGCGTTCAATGAAGGACATGATAGAAGGAGCCTAAGGGTGACCATCTCAGGTAACCAATAGAGAAACACAGATGCTTTTAGGATATGATGGAATCTCTTGGAATAGCTACTTAGGGATAGGATGAATCACAGTCCACAAATGCCCATTTCTCTTCAGTGACTATGAGGAGGGAGGGGGAGTAGGGTGACTCAGTGAGATGTGGTTGTTTATATTTGGTCAAATACATTTCAAGCTAAGTGCTTAAGGCTACAGTCCAGAGGCAGCTCAGCTCTCCATGGCACCTGGGATATGTCTCTCAAATGTTCAGCTACAAAGCCTGGTTGGAGTGTACTGCAGCTCTCCTCTGGCTGATGCCTTCATCACCCTTCCCAACTGGAGCCACCCTGTGAAGGAACGGTGCACGTGTACTCAGTTTTCATCCTGATGGGGAATTGGTGTCATCCTAAAATAAATTCAGGACACAGGCTGGATGCATGCCTGAGCCCATGTGTTTGGATCTCACAATTTAGACGTGGCTTAAATTCCTTGTGCCATGAGCAGAAGGAGAGAGGGGATTTGGAAGGCCTCCAGAAGCCACCTTAATTTTGGTAAGACTGAATCCTAACATGTAACTTGGATATCCACTTGCTTCTGTGGTGTGTTTTCATTTCATATTTCTCTCAGCGTATGTGATGAAAATAGAATAGCCTGTTTTCATGTCTGTGCACAATCAGTCTCCAGTTTTTGTAGGTTAGGGAGACGTTGGGATGTCTGGGTGCTAGGAAGTTAAAACAATTGAAATCCTGGACTTAAAAATATGCTTTTCGGAAGAACTTTAAAACCAGAATTAGACCTAGCAGTGTCCTTTCGGAACAGCATACCTCCTTCCAGTTAGTAACTTGAATTTTGGCATTACGCTTTATTTTGTAACTTATAATGATTTCTACCATCACTTCAGTCCAGAGAGAGAGAGGTATTTTGCAAAGGCTGATATCAGTGGTATTATGCATTAATAGGTCTAGGTGCCTAGTTTTAAAATCTTGGCAGCTGCCTTGACTTTTCTTTATGCTGTCATTCAGACCAGGTTGCTAGCAAGGTTGGATTTTGCTTGGTAGTAGCAGTTGTGGGAAGTTACTAAGGAAAGAGTCTATTACTGACACAGGAAATAGTTTTGAAGTTGTTCTTGCCATCCCTGAACTTACAGAAATGTTACTGTTGCCATGGGTTATCTATGCAAGGCTCAAAATGATCTTTCTGCTGTACTGAATGTCACTTAAGTTGCTGGGTGTCTTCAGTGTTAGTGTTATATACATTCCATGCTTCTTGCAAAACTCCTTTAAATTGAGAAGTTTTGTTGTTTAGTTGTTTATGGGATTAGACCTAATCGCTATGATTCAAGAGTAAAGAAGGAAAAAACCACTGTGCGGGTTCTGCATGTTCCAGTTCTCCTCTTCTTTATTACTTCCAAAATAGTCCACTTTTCTCCAAAAGTTATATCTGCACCCTTCAGAAAATTGTGTGCGATAGTCACCTTTAGCAGAATTTTTCCCTTGATTCATGTCAAGTAGGTCAGATGGCATTTTCTGAGTTGGGAATTAACCTTTATTTGTTACTCTTAGTTGTGTTTAACATCTGAATTTCTCAGCTTCTCTAAGATGATGTCATTTTGCAATTAAATATATAATACAATTGTATAAATTGGCCTGAAAATTAAAATCCTGGCCTTTTTCTTTGTAACTGATGTGAAAAATGAATGGGCGCATGGGCACATCTCAATTTGAGACCAGTCACTTTGGAGCTCCTCACTCCTCAATGTACAGGGCAGGTATTTTTAAAAATCTCTTTTTCATCAGTCCATGAACTCATGCCTTATTTGCTGCACACTACTCAAGTGCCATTTTTGAGAACGATCGTACATTTTCTCTTGAGCTTTTTGATGGGGTTCACAAATGTGATGTGATTTATTTTCAGCACTCCCTATTGAGTAGAGGGGCTTCTGATCCTTTGGCAAGGGAGCAACTAAAATGTAATAACCCACGTGAGGAGCTGGGTGGGTGCGTGGCTGCTAGTTTTGCATTCGTGATTTGAGGGTCCTAGGAATGATATCTGGGAGCACCTCAACCCTGTTTGGGGTTGAAGCTCTGCAGTGGTTGAAGACTGTCGTATGTGCTGTAAAGCGGTGGTGCCGAAATAGGGTTGTGCAGGCAGTGCTGAACCCTCGCCTTTTGGGGGGTTGTGTTAGTGACTTGTTTTGTGTTTGTGTTTGGTGGTTTTGGGGTTGTGGTTTTTTTTTTTTTTTAGGTAGCTTGCAAGTTTCCTCCCTCTTTAGAAGCAAACTAATGGACCACAAAAGCTCTCGGCACGTGTTGCTGTATGAATGTGCGTGTTGGTCGATGGGGAGGGCGGCTGGCTCCGGTTGACTGGTGGTGCCCGTGCCACTTACTGTCCCCAGCTCCTCGTCCAGCTTGGACACCATGTCCTTGTTGTAACCTCTTGCTCGACCAGACCCAGGATTTCCAGACTCTGGATCTTGCGTCTCTTCCTCCCTTTCCGTCTCATTGCCGTCTGTCCCTCTTCTGCCCGGCTTCATGTCACGTTTTGGTCCACCTGATCTTTCTCACACCCCCTCTGCAGTGTGCTCTCCAGGGCCTGTCTCCTGCATGTCTGTGGGGCACCAGCCGAAGGGTCATGAAAGCAACAGGCGAGGTTGTCTTCCTGCTGTCAGCTCCAATGTCTGGTCCCTGGCAGATGGGAGCAGCAGTTACAGGGGAAATCCTGCTAATCTCCTGTAACTTGAGCCCATTACATGCTCAGTCGCACTGTGGGGCTGGTGCCTTTCCAGCCGCATACGGACGGATGGCTGGAGGAGGAGGTGGATGCCTACTGCAGAACATTTTCTGAGGTCTGCACTGAAGGGATCAGAAGAAAAAAAAATTAGAAAGATGGTGTGTGTCAGCTGAATTCTAGAAGGTTTTAAAGGTCTGTCAAACAGGAAAGTATTTTCATAAGTATAGCAAGAAACATAGCCTCGATTTAACAACAACAAAAACAACAACAAAAAACCAAACCAAAAACCCCCAAAAAGCAAGGGGTCAGCACTTTGCCAAATTTCAAGACTGCCCTGACATGGGCAGGGGAGCCAGAGTTCCCTGGTGAGTGAATTACAAGGGTGGCAGAGCAACATGTTTTTGTCTAGGCTATCGCAGAAATGGGCAAACTGTGTTTTGGCAGAAAAGTAAATAAAACCTGCAGCAGATGTCCAGCATGGAAGATTTTTAACACAGGCAACTCGAGTTTGGCAAAGTCAAAATAATGTGGAAAATACTGATGAGATGCACCAGGCCATCTTAATAACAGATGGAGTTACCACCCCTGTCCCTGGGGTCTCTTGAGACCCACCAGAATCAACTATTTGGGTTTTCGGGGAGGTTTGGTTTGGTTTTTTTATATAGAGCGGAGTGGAGGGGGTGATTGAGCAGAGAGCGAGGGCTGGCTGGCATGGCCCTCCTTGGCAGGAGCACATTTCAGCCATGCCGGGGAGGGGAGGGTTTTCACAAATTGGGTGGGAGATGGTGGAGCCCGAAGGAGAGTTTTTGCTTGCGGGATAGAGGAATAATGGATTTTTGGGAAGCTGTGTTTATAATATGCAAAACAGTCCATAGGAAACAATGGGGCCTTGGGACAGAGCTGCCAGTGAATGAGAGCTTTGTTTTCCTCTTGTCTATTCATATTTTGAAACTTTTAGTGGAATTTTAAACACATTTTACACATTTTTTAATGGCTTGAATTGCATGAACTGCTGTCTAAAGTAGTATTGCACTGCAATCTTTATCCCTTTTTGGATAAAGATTGACTGTCAGCTTAAGCTCCTTTTTGTATTTTTCTTAATTGCAACTTTTGTTCAATAATTCTTGGCTGCTTTGTTCTCTTGTTTTAAAACTTCAGCAAAATTTGTGGGAAAACTGATTGACAGCAGACCTTGTGCATCAAGCGTATCGAGCTGCCCACAGTTTGACTTGAAAATGGCAACTGGTAGCATAGTCCTTATGCCAGAACCTCGATACAGATGAACACCAGTTGTAAGCTAATCACACGAACTGCGGTTTAGATGCTGCTGATGTGATTTGTCTGCCAAGGACATTAAAACACCATGGTACAGATCATGTTTTCATCAAGAAGCATCCCATACCTGCAGTCCCTAACAACTGGTCTCAAATATACGGGAAGATAATACGCGTGTATTGCAGTTAAATGCAAACACTGCACATGAGATTATGCAGTATGAAAATGAGAATATTACTGCCTGAATCGGAGCGGATTTTGGCTGCGTGTTAAAGTAAAGGATTGGTTTATGGTGCACAGCTCACCTTTACAACCAAAACAGCATCGTTGCAGTTCTGCAATTTCGGAAAAGCTGCCTGTGCAAGCCTTTACGATTAGCAAGAGCTTTGAAA
Source organism: Haliaeetus albicilla (assembly GCF_947461875.1). Classification (NCBI taxonomy): domain Eukaryota; kingdom Metazoa; phylum Chordata; class Aves; order Accipitriformes; family Accipitridae; genus Haliaeetus; species Haliaeetus albicilla. Next base: position 7,703,206 of record NC_091497.1, on the reverse strand, counting down.
ATCCTTGTGCAAGAAATGGTGTAGCTGCTGTTGCAGTGGAGGGGAAAGGAGTTGTTTGCTTTTGCTGCGTTATGTTATTTCATGGAGGTATCGCTTTACCTCGCCAGTAAAACTCCTTCCCTGTGCGAGGGAAATTCCTGGTTCATCAGTATGGATGCATTGTTTTTACACATTAGAAGTGCTGTGTTGCCATGTCAATCATCCCGTTAGGATCAGTTTAAGAGCAGTAGGGCTGACGAAGCTGGGTGTGATTGGCTGCCATATGCTGGGAGGGCTCTGGGAGAAGGAAGGGCTGCAGTCTTTCAGCAACAGAGTTTAGGCTGTGTCTTTGCTTCATCATCTGAGGAAAAATCCCCAGATAAGGCACAAGGCTTTCCGAGCGCGCAAAAAAAAAAAAAAAAAAAAAAAAAAATTACGGGCTGCTCATTGTTTCATGTGAAAATTACTTACCATGGGAATGCGATGGGAAAGATGCGGCTGTTTGTTTACATCAGATGTTCCTGTTCACATTGGGAATGTGCCGAATAGACAGGGCTAAACAAGGTAGGAAGGAGGTTTGTTGTCTTTTATCGAATGTTTAAAGAGTTTGCTGCAGTGTGCTGCATACTGTATGTGTTGCTTGGGGGAGTCGGGGAAACAGTGTTTCTCCGGTGAATGTATTCTGTTTGGGTGCAGTAGGTGGATTTTATGGTAACTTGTTTTCAACGGGAATTAATTTCCAGTGTAAATAGCTCTTGTCAGAAATAGAATGTGAGTATACGCATATTAAAATAACGCAAGTAAAAAAAGAAATAGGTCAGTGTGTTTCAGAAGTGCTGTTACCCTAATTGGATTTTTAGCTGGGTTGTCGTCTGGTAGTGCTTCCTAGCTTTAAGAAAGAGAAGGAGTCAGCCTGGAAATCTGTGAAGTTTATAGCAGATATGTTTGAAGATTTAGGTGAATTAGACTGGCTGATCTAAATAATTCCCTATCGGAGTCTTTAACTAAAGCCAAGACTGCCTGTCTTAGACTTGTAGGAGCCATGCAGCGAGATTACAGTATTTTACCCTGTTATAAAAGTATGGGCATTTTTGACTGCACCGTGATTCCTTGTACTCTTGAAGGCAAGCCGGGAGAGTTTTTCGTATTATAGTTTAGCTGAGCGTTTCCCCTGCCCTTTCCAGGTGTTTGTCTTGGCTGTAAAACAGAACCTGTACATGAAAACAAGGAAAACAAGGTTAATAATATGTGCTGCAATTATCTTATACATTTTTAATGAGAGAGCACACAGCTAGCAGAATAATTTAATGAGCAGGCTGGCTTTTAGAGCAATGATTTCACTGTGCTGAGCCACATCAACTTTCTTACTGAGGAGGAGCCTCAGGAAGGAATGGGAAGATGTATGTAAAGTGCTCTGGAGAGAAGGAAAAGCATTATTTAGGCAGAAATCTGTAAAATTCTGGAAGACTAGAGGAGTTACTAATGATGATTATTTATTAGATTGGAAGCAAACTTTACTGTCATATTGCAGGAGGGGTCTGAGGACATTGCCTCATCCTGCGAAGTGCTGAAGCCTCTTCAACTTTCTTAGACTGCCATATGCATTCATGGCACCTTTCAGGATCCCACCCAATTCGCCACCTGAATTAACATGCTGTCTTCAGTTGTGTTATAGCAGCATCGTTTATAAGTACACTATATAATATAGTTTTCTACATTTTTTTCTTTTTTTTTCCAAGACTTGACTGTGAACAGCAAGAAAATGTTATCATCTCATTTCTCCTGTAATAGCCATGACCATTGCATATAGATACTTTTATTCAAATAGGATGTTGGTAGAAAAATTAAGTGTATGAGCTGAAGAAGACTAAAGATCAATTTCTTTAAGAAGAAATTAGGTAAAAGAACCTTTTACTGCCTAGAAAAGCTTTCAGTGGTGTAATTTTGGGGAAAGTGTCTAGATTTTTTTTTTTTTTTTTTTTTTTTTTAAATCCTAGGAACAAGTTACACTGCTTTTAGAAGTATTACATTAAATAGGCCCTTCTAGACCAGCTCTCCATCCCCCATTTTTCCAAGGATAAGTACAGGACATAGGCTCCAAACTCCCAATATCACCTCCCAGCTCCTCCCAGCTGACTCTGCTCAGAGGAGGTTGATTCAGCTTCCCTGCTCCCTGACTAAATACTTGCTGAAGACCTGCAGCTAGTTTGTTGACACATCTTCAGTCATGAACTGGTTATTTTTAAATGCTACACTCTTCTAAGTAAAATCAACCTCATGTCTTCTGAGACTTTCAAACTCTGCTAACAAGTGAAAAGCATGCCAGGGTGTAGAGCATTATTATTAAAAATCCATGAGGTATGGATATGTATGTTTAACTATCTATCACTATTGATGTGTAAATGTGTTGTTTGCATGCTGAGTGTGTTAAACATGTGAGGCAAAGATTGATGATTAGAAGCAAGTCAAATAATCTTTTTCAAGCTGTAAATGTGACCTGAATTTTTAATTTTTGCAGATAAGACTATTTTCATGCACACCTTTCAGAGAAAACTTTTCAGTCTTGTGTTTTGCAACTGTCTCTTACTTCCAAATAATTTAAGTGGCTGTTTTTTGTACCTTGGAGATTGCAGAATTATCCTCCTTATGCCTGACTGCCAAAGTGAAAATTTGCATTCATCACTCAGTGAAATAGTTTGTATCAAACTATTGACAAACAATCAAGTGACAAAAGGTGTATATATATTACTACTTCATATGGATAGGTAGGTGGGCTTTCGTCTTGGAGGGCAGAGGTGGTAGTGAATATTCTGTATTTACATTTTTTATGTAAATAGTTGGTAATAAAAGTATTTTGGACCAGATTCTGCTTAATTGCTCTGTGGATTTCATCAGAGCTGTTAGTGCAGTAACATCTTACTGTGTGCAGTCTGTTTTCCAGGAATAATTACTCTGTTTAGAATTGGTTTCTTCATTTTCCGAAGGTAGGAGTTACAGGTCCTGAAGTACCGTGTTTGACTATAGAGTGTTTATAAAGTCAAATCAAGTTCTTAATTTGTAAGCGTATGTTTTGTAGAAACCCAAGATAGTTGTGTGCTACAGTTTTGGTTTTTTTTTTTTTCCTGAGCAAGAAACACAGCTCATAATGTTACGTGGGATTCCAGGCACTCTGGTCTGGTAACTCATCTCTGCTGTGAATGAATGTTCTCTTGCTCACAAGTATGTCAGGAGTAATCTGCACTGTGTTTATTTGTACAAAGTTCTGTAAAATGTTCAGGTTTTATAGTATTGAGAGATGAGAAGAAGACTTAGTGTTCAAATGAAATTCCTCATTAATGATTTCACATATGGTTTTAATTTCCTAAATCGTGAGGCACATTGCTAAGATTTAAATTTCACATAATAGCTATTAGTGATACCTTGTTCTCTAATGTTACTAGAAATTTCTGACTTTGAGGATTTTTTTTTTTCCCCCTCTTTCAGGGAAGAAACTTTTTTTCTTTAAAGTCCAATGATTTTTTTCCCCCTTTTTTTTGTGAATATGGCTGTTACAAAATTGTAGCAAAAGAGAATATAAAATCACTTGCTTTAGAATTTGTTAGTGTATATTTTCTTTTTGAAACCATTTTCCAGCCTTTGATTGTGAAGCTAATTTGTATTAAACATAACATATCACTGTGTTATGGTTAACTGGTGTGAACCAGTGCTATGTAACTGGTCTGTAAACAGGCTGAAATTATAGCCTGAGGAAAATAAAACTCATTTCAAGAGGGTGTCAGTGCTGAAAACTGGTTCAAATAGTAGTAGTATTAACTGCTTGACTAATTAAACTAATCTTCTTATACATTATTAGCAAATGCAGTCACAGTTGTTGGTTATTGATATATGGAGTCCGAAGTTGTCTTTTAAAAACAAACTTTTCGGCTCTATTTAGGGTAGAGGATGAGAGAGAAGGAAACACAGCCCCTTTCCAGAATCTGCCAACTTCTCAATTTCCCTAATTTTTTTTTATTATTCTTTTTTTAATAAGGCCATTAAAACACCGAGCTCTCCCTCTGACAATGCTGGCAATGTAAAGTTCTTAGTTCAGTATTTTGGGCACACAAAAAAAAAAAAGGAAAACTTTTGGGCTGTGAAAATTGAAGAGCGTACCCAACAGGAGATTAAATGCAAAATCCTTATAACTAACACAAAGAAATACTAATTGTGTAGGGGACTCTTTGTGCTAATGATGATTACTGAAGGTGTTGAGAACTGCTGGTGTGCAGCTTGCTGCTTCTGCAGAAGACCTGTAGGATTCCTGGAGCCGTAAGTCTGGCAGAGGACCTGGTGGGCTTGTGATACCTTAAACTTTGCAAGTTAGAAGAGCTCAGCTGTAAACAAAAGGGATAAACATGCATCTTCACGCTCTTCTTTTTTTTCTTTCCCTCTCCCCCCATTTTTATACCTAGATGTATGTCCACAAATGCATACACACATATTTAATATACACACACTCATAAAAATACGTTTTTTCATTTTTGCGATTTTTTTTTTCAATACAAAACTGATATCTAATAAAGACAGTAGGAGGGATTTAGTGGTACAGTTATTGCATAAAGAAATGGATCAAGAAATAGGAATAGATGGTTCATATCAGAGTCTATTAATTTCTTCTATTTTAGATCAATAATTTTTAATCTGTTTCTGAGTGGATGATAAACAGTGTTTCAGGAAGGTCTGGGTGTTGCACATCGCTGAACTCATAAATAGAGACAAGGTCAGTCTGGAGGTTCATGGTGCTGTAAAATCTTCTCTCCTGCAGAGAGTACAGCGGCTCTGACAATAGGCAGAATTAGAGAATACAAGTAAGGAAAAATACAGAAATGTTTTCCCTCTGTAGTTTTATGGAAGGAAGCTAGGAGTTGGTTAGAAATGCTTTTTTTTTTTTTTTTTTTCTTGTGAAATCTGAAGGCAACTTTTCAGTATGTTTTTTGTGTGTGATCACTTTTAAGAGATAGGTGTAGCAAATTTTTTTTTTAATTGTTTTTTTTTTTTTTTTAACCCTCTAGCATTCTTTTCTATCCAGGCTGAATACTTTTTTTTTTTCCCCTGGGTTTCTGAGGATTTTTATAGTTGTTCTTCCCCCCCCCCCCCCCAAATGCTCTGTTATATATGCTTCTAGGTCTACTAAATGGCTCAGCCCTCTGCCCCCCAATTTCCTGAACCTATCATGATTTTTGCACTTTATAGGTATTATGGGCAGTCTCCTGAACTTAGTCTAAAACCAAGCTTAAATTGCCAAGTGGCAAGGTTTCCGTTTATTTTCAAGCACTCGGATGATTTTCAATGCCGGGTTTCAGCGTGTTGGGTTTATGCCTTAACACTCTCCTCCGGCAGCTCTGTGCGGGAGACTCCTCCTGACATCGAGGTGGGGGCAGCCTTGCAGGATATCAAAGTGTAGTTTTAGTCCATTTTTATCTTTTTTTGGGTACTCCTTCCTACCTTTCAGACACTTTGGCCGTGCCTCTAGTGGGACGGGCAGGCCCATCACTGGCAGGAGCATACCTCTGCGCCCGGTTAACGAGTCCAGACTCCAGCACCGCCTTGCTTTTATTTATTTAAGAGGCTGCAATAACAGGTACGGGATTTCCCCGTCGCCTCTCTTCACCCGTGGCACAGCAGCCCCAGCTACAGCCCGTGACTGCCACGAGGAGACCCAGGCTGGCTCTCCCACCTTCGTCGCCTCTCCCCGCAGCCCAAAATCGGTGGGGACTGGGCCACCTCCTCTGGCTGGCGAGAGGCTTTTTCGGAGGAGGACGCCGGTGCGTGGGCTGCTCGTGCTAGGGATTGCAGTGCTGCAGTCCTTATTGGCATGCTGAACACGCGCCGGCAGCACGGTCTGCCACTGTCCTGGAGCTCTAGTGCTTGCGTTTAAAAACTTTTCACGTGGTTTTATTTTTTTTTTTTATCCCCCCCCCCCCCCCCCCCCCCCCAATTCCTGTGTGTATTTTAGTTCCCCTCTGCTAATGCTGGGATGCACTTTGGGGCTGGATTGCTTTATTGCCATAATTCTAAACAAGGAGCAGGGGGAGCCAAAAAATCCCGAGATTTTCTTTGCCACAGTGGAGAAGGCATGAAAGGCTTTGAAAGTGGCTGCACTGATGTGTTTATAAAGGCAGTGCTTTTTTTTTTTCTGCCCCCTTTTTTTTTTAAAGACCTCATTTAATGCTCACGACTTTGTGTGGTGAGGCCACTTTCAAAGGCTTTGGTATCCACAGTAGCAGCCCTTTGAAGTGGAATCGCCAGCAGGGGACAAACCAGCAGCTTAATCCTTGGTGTAAAAGGTCCTAAGTGGTAAGAAGCCACAACATCCATCTCAAGGGGAGAAGCTGGAGAGCAAGACCTCGAACTAAATCCGTCTCCTGGACCCGGACCTCACTCGCAGAGCTGGAAATGGTTGGACACTTCTGTAGGATGTGGGGGATCAAGTCCCTCTTCTCTCTGTCTCTGGCTTCCCACTCTCTTTCTGTCCTCCCTTCTCTCTCCAGTCTCTTGAGGAGCAAGACGCAACCGCCAAAAGGCAAGGGAGCGAGGCCTGAGAACAAACATGTGTTTCTGTGAGGGTTTGTTTGCCTTCCCGAGTTGGTAAATTATCCCTCTGGAGTGCAGAGCAGGTGGCACAGTCGCCTCGTGTGGTCTGCCAGTCCTTGTGGGCGTCTGTCTGTCCGGTTAGGTCGGTGGCTTTGTGGTGGCCCCAGGAGATAAAGCTGTGCCTTCACGTTCTGAATAGTCCTTTGGAGGTGCCTGTCTCCCCTTTGGTGTGAGGATGATGGAGATTGTGCTTTTTGGTCACCCGCAATGCGCTTAAATGCCCAAAGATAGGCAGAACGAGTCCGCCATCTCTGAAACCCATTTGTTTGAAATAGGAGATGAAAGTGTTGAGTTTCTCATGGGAGGGCTCGAGGATCAGCGTGTCCCTATGGATCCGTAACCAGCCCTGGCTGCAGAATTAGGCTGCTTGTAAGGAGCTGCCATCCCGATGCGGAGAAGGCAAAAGGGTAAGCTGAGGACAGCAGTACGTACCTTGACTGCCGCATGACTCTAGCTGTTAGTCGCTGGGGTGAGAGGCTTTTTGAGGAGGACTTTCCTCCTCAACTGTTGAATTTAGTAGCCATTGGTGATTCTGACTATTTAAACAATCTGATTTTTAAGTTGAAAAGTCATTTTAAACTTGTTCGTATTTTTGACCTTCAGTACATCACCTGCCGTTTAATTTCGCACTCTAGCTGTTTGCCATATGCAAAGATAACTATCTTTTGTATGGTTTCCCAACTGGTAATTCACTGAGTGGCCCCTGCCTCATGGTCAAAATGTAGTGGTCCTCGTCATCATTCTGTTTGAATGTCACATTCTTCCTGTTGTCAAAAGCCTTGCTGTTGCCTCTTCGTATATGTAAGCCTTTCCATAGTGCTGATGGTGCTGTTGCTGTTCTCCCCATCTTTTCTAGCTCTGTGGTAATCTCTGAGATGGGGCGGGATGCGAACTTGATTTATCACTCAAAGTTACGTGCTCCATGACTATATGTAGTAGTGTAATTCTTTTCTGTTTTTCCTTTGATATTGCCAAATGTTCTGCTTGCTTTATACTTCATCAACTGCTATTTTGCTGAAGTTTTCATCAAATTGCCCATAATGTTCACAAGATCTTTCCTTTGTAGTAGTATCTTGTTTGAACCTAGTGTTGTGTGTGTACTGTTTTATTACTTTTCATTTTTTTTCCCCTCATCTGCATTATTTTGCCCATCTTTATGTTAAACTCTTATGTCATTTTATCATCCAGGTGTACTCATTGTCATGAGATCCTTTTGTAACTCTTCACAGTTGGCTTCAGGTATGACTTGGCAAAAATTTTGTGTTAACTGCAAACTATCTTTTATTGTTTATGGTTATGTAGCAAAGCAGAGGAGGATGACTCTGTTGGTAAACTTAATTATGAAAATTACAGTACACTATTAGAAGTAAAAGCATGATATTTAGCCATGTGAGTTTGTTGGGTTTGGGGGCTTTTGCAGAATTTGTTGACCCTGAACTTCTGTTCTGACTTCAGTCTTCATACCATCTGCAAATGCTTAGCACTTTTAGCTACCCTTTTAAATGAAATTTCTTTTAACATCCATAAGACTCATGTCATGAGAACTAGGTTCCACAAAAATCATCAGGTTACAAAAGTGAGATGATTCATTTCATAGAATCATAGAGTGGTTTGGGTTGGAAGGGACCTTAAAGATCATAATTTGCTTTCATTTTGCTTAATTTTGAGCTTTTAGGATTAGTATTTTCTAGCTCTTTTCTACAGTTGTCAGAATTGTACTCTTTAATAAAAACTGACAGTTCCTTGTAAACATACTTGTAGGTGATAAGGCTTTACGAAATGCACTTGATGTTTTCAGGCTTCCAGTGAGATGGGCGAGAGGTAGCTGTGCTGCAGTAGGACTGTGTAGTGGGTCCTTAAACTTGAAGATTCTTGTCACAGGAATCAATATAGGGTTTTGGTGGGGTTTTTTTTTTGTTTTTTTTTACTTAGAGAAATGAAATTAAAACAGACTTAGTAGTAATGGTCTGCTTTGGTAAAGATATCTCAAAGATATCACCTGTATCTCAACTGTCTTGGCCTCCAGACCAAAATGTCAGCTGACCAAAATGTCAGCATACCTTTCACTTAGGGGAAAGGTAAATGTGATGGTTTTCATCTTTGGAGTGCTTCACTGGAAGGTAAAACTGATTGCCCTGAAATAGGACTTTAGAGACAGCAGGCAAGTTCTACTTTTCTAATTTAAAAATACTAAACTTTTTTCTTTGTGTGGCTGTATTGACTCCAGTGCTATGGTTATGAAATTTAGATTGCTTTGTGCCTTGTGCGGTAGGATTGTTCTTTAAATCTTTTCCTGGCAGACCTTGCTCATCTGGTGAATGTTTAGCAATAATGAAGCCAGAAAAAAATGGGACCTTAAATTGTGGATTTCCATCCAACTTTACAGAAACATAATAATTTAAATTTAAAAAATCCCAGCCCTCTTAATCTCTAAATTGAGTGAGAACTTTGTTCATAAGAAATCCTAAAAGCATAAAACTAGAATACCACTACATCTTTTTAGTCTCTCACTTTTCTGTCTTTTCAGAGTATAATAGTGCTTTTTTTTGGTAGTGGACAGGCAGTTCTGCTCAGTTGCTATAAAGTGGCACCATGGTTACTACTATTTCAGATGATGGGCAGAGGGATAAATGTTGACAAGGGCCTTTCCAGCAGGTTTTCAAGATTTCTAGAGTCTATGCATTGTAATAAAGTGGGAATCTCTGTGAAAGCCAAATATTGGTAACGTATACTTTGCAGCCCATAAAGTTTCAGAGGATCACTGGAGGGCATAATTTTGACTGAGAGAGAGTTGGTTAATTTGTTAGGGTTTTTTTTTTTTTTTCTGGTCTGGTTTGATTTTTGTGTCTCACCTGCTTTGTCCTGGAAATATTGTATGAAATGGAAAGAAGTCCTATCAAGTGTCAGGGGCCGGTGTGTGTATATAGGCTGGAGGTTAGAAGATATAAAATCTGTTATTTACAAGCTAAGCAAATATTGCATTAAAATGAGGCACATTCAACAGAGAAATTTAAGTAATTTTTGCAAAGTTGTTTTTTGGAATAGAAGCGTGTGTAAGCATAACAGCACCAGTCCACTTCTTATGTTTATACATGGACAATTTTTTACCTCTGAATATTGTTGCTGATGTTATTTATTTGACCAAATAAATATTTTTTTGTGCTGTTTATTGACTGTAACACAGAAAATTTGATATCTTCAAAAATAGTGGTTTCTGTCAAGGTGAGATATATACAGGGTTAAAGGAAGTTTTTGAATTACGATTTAGCACAGAAATTGTGCAAGGCAATACAAATTGTACAGTGCAAAACAAAATGTGGCTCTAAATACCCATTTGGGACTAAGCCTGAAGTACAACAAATGAATTAAACCTTTGAAAAGGACAAAACTGTCAAGACTTATTTTAACCAGTCCAAATTTTCCACTGCAATGTGAGCAGAAAACTCTGTCTTGCCAAATGCCAGTTGCTTGTACTCAGTGTTGCAAGCATATCCATTGCTCTGGAAGCACTGGTGAACACTGGGCTGTGCTTAGCAGTACTGCCGTCCCCAGCAGGAGGGAGAAACCTCTGTGGTTACAGGTAAGCAGACATAGTAGAAAAAGTCTGGAAAAGTGCTCTGTCAAAAGATTTCTGGGAAATGTATTCATTTTTGCACTGCAAAAATATTGCAATTCATTGTGTCAAAGGATGAAGGAACTCTTTCAACTTCTTTATTGAAACACAATTTACAATGTATTCCTGAATAATTGTGTGCTTATCCGTGATAACATTTAAGTTACGATAAAATGATTCAACCATGTGAAAATAAAGTGTCGAGGTGGAATTGTTGCAATATTGCTAAACTACTGCTACTTTCCCCCCAATATTTTTACCTTTCAGTCAGAGGAGGCATTGAGATGCTGAAATTTCCTCCAGGAAAGTTTTCAGCAAGACCTAGTGAGAAGAGGAGAAACTTTTTTTCCTGTTGCTCTCTTTCCATATTAAATAGCTGAGTTAAAATAGAGAGGAATTGTCATTTAAATATTGAGAAAATTTTTTATTTAAGGCAGAGACATGCCTGGGTCTGGGACCTAGGAGTACTGGACTAGTGCTGCCTAACCAGTGAGTATTGTTGCCTGAATCCATTCCCTTTTCAACTCTTAAGCTAACAGAAATGAAAAGGAAGGCTCTGTACATTAAAGTTGCTTTTACAAGATACTGGTGGGTTTGGTTTTTTCCTTCCAGAAATCTGAATGTAGTTTATGTCCCCTTTTACTGTTGAAGGCAACTGAACTACGCACGTGGCAGAAAAATGAGTATGAACTCATCCGATGTCCTTACTGTAGGCTAATAAACTTTCCGAGTTTGTTCCTGTGTATCTTCTCTGTGCATTAAGTACTTTGTCTCCTGTTACTTATTAAAAAAAAAAAAAAGAAGTTTATTTTCTAAAATGGAACTGGGTTAAAAAGTAACTTTCTTCAAGTGGCAACAGGTGGTGAACTTTTTGGACTGAGGGAGACGTGTTACACAAATTAAAACAACAGATCGATATGACCCATTTTTATTGGGCCAGTGCTTCTTAATAGGTGCAGAAGCAAAAAGGAAGGTCAGTAGCAGTACTGTACACCAAACCCAAAATTCATCATCCTAGAGATCAGGAAGTAGTAAGTGTTTGCTCTGGTAGGCAGTATCTGCAGACAGTAACTGTGTGCTCCTTCCAATTGTAACTCCATTATTTGCCTCAGGTTTAAATAGAAGTTTTCAAGATTTCCAGGAAAACAGAAATTCACCAGAACTTGCAAGTACTCTGAGAAAAGATCTTTGTTTCTCTGCCACCAGTTACAAAAACAACTTTAGAGGAAAAGCATTCTCTTTCTGAACTCATGATACCTATTTGACAACAGAATAATGGTTCACTAAATGCAAATTTATTTTATTGCAGGGAGAATAAATTTCCATTATGTATTGTCAAACACAACACAGGTAGCATCTGAAGTTTTAAATGTTGGTTGGTTGGGTTTTTTTGTTTGTTTTTGTGGACAAATAAATGGCCTGAATTTTGGAAAGAAAGTCTTTCACTGTCTTCTTCACTTTGAGCTTCATTTGATCTTTTCTTTATTTGCCTTGGAGGACCAAAGATAATCAGGCAGCAAGCAATCTCTCTGTTCAAAACACAGAAAGGCAACCTACCTTCAGAAGATACCAATAACCTGTTGTGAATACCACTCCTTTGTTTTTTCTTCCAGGGCTGTGGCAAAAAAACCCATTACTGGTTTCTCCTTGACCGGGAAGGGTCTTTGAAAAATGGCTTTTAGTGGAAGATTTCAGCTTCTGTTATATAAAACATTTGCTGTCTGAATGTTAGCATCAAAACGTTATTTTAAAAAAATTAAATTAAATTGCCTTTGAAGGTACTTGGTAACAACATGCTATTCCATAGGTGACTGTAAAATTAGGTTGCTGTTCCCTCTTTTTAACTGCTGTAAGCTACAAAGTATTCGAACATAGATGCTTGGTCTGGCTTTGCAGCAGGTCCTGTGAGAAACCTAAGAAGTAAAGCACTTGCGTGTGTTCTGCTTCATGAGGATTTCTCTAGTTTTGGAGGTAAATAAAACTGTTGTTAAAGTGCTATGTGCACACTACTAATGGAGAGAGAAAGGGGAATTGAATCCTTGCGATAAAATGGACGCTGATGAAGGTTTGCTTGGGCAGTCCTCTGAGAAGTAAAGACACTATTGAGGTTTTTGCTTTTCCTTGTTGGAAGTGCTTTCCCATTGTGATGAGTTGCTGCTTCCAAAATATGTTTGCGATGGCTGTGAAATGCTCTGGGTCTGGCAGAATGTGATTGGAGTGCCTCGCTTGGGCTCCTTTGGGCATGCTCTCGGGTTTTCCTCCTCCGTTGGATCTCTAAGAAAGCATTGCTTCTGGGAACGCTCCTGGGTGATGCAGCTTGGGGTGCGGAAGGAGGGATCTTGGTGTTTCTTCCTCTTCTGGTAGGTTTTAAAAGTGCTTTTCTCCAAGCTCCACTTTTGCTGGAAGGAGAAGGTACATCCTCTCCTCTAGTTTAACCCACTCAGGGGTAATAAAAAGCCAGTAATAACACAGATTTACTTAAGGGGGTTTTGTAATCAGTCATCTCACTCCCCAGCTCCGTTTTGCTGCTTTCAAATTTTTGTAAATCTCCAAAGTCCTGAAGTGTTTCCTTCCATATCCACACTCCTCTCCTGAGAGTCCAGGCTTTTGTCAACAGTTGTGAAAACTAGTCAGGCTCCCTCTCGGTATCCTACTTTCCACGCACGTGATGAAAGACACTTCTGACAGAGCAGCGTTCAAAAAGAGAGTGGCCAAATCCATGGAAGAAAAATCTAGCGAGACCTGTTAAATGCAAAGACATCAGTTACAGGTTGCTGGGAGAAGATTCATGGAAATTATCACACTCTGTCTGCCCTGGTTTTGCACTCTCCTGTAGACATCTGGTATTGGCCATGGTTGGAGACTGGATATTGGGAGAGATGGACTTTTTGGCTGACCTGATAAAGTCATCCCTGTATACTTCGGTATCCTGTTCTCGGGTAAAATGCAAATGGAGAAAAGAGCAGAGAAATGCAGGTATTTTATTTCAGAGCAGCGATGCTGCTTGGATTTTGTGCTGGGAATCTGTTCAGCAGAATGGGTGTAGCACTTAAGAGGTGGTCGGAGTTAATAGCATTAGGTAGTGCTCTTGCTGCCCTCGCCTTGGGAGCTTTGTTTGGATGTGCCATGCAACTTCCCAGAACTGGGTAATTTGTTGGAGTATAGTATTAATAACGCTGTTGGCAGTCTTAAACATATTTTCAGCTTGTGAGTTCAACATATCTTAATTTACATGGAATCCTTGGTTTATTCAGACCTATCCTTGTCTTTCAGTGCAAAGAGATGCTGTTTGTCACATAAACAAATACCTCCGGAAGAGTTCTACCTTCTTGGCTTAGTGCGAAACCGAAGTAGAGAAAATAGAAAATTGACAACAGCCTGAGCTCTTTTAGATTGCGCTCCTGTGTAACAGCATGTTATCGGTCCTTTGGCAGGTGAGAACAGTCATTTGATCGCACATTCCCTCCATGCCAGTCTATAAAAATTTCACAGTACATAAGCACACTTTTCTATAAATATTTCTACAGTCCTAAAAAAAAATAAATACAGTGCATGTCTGCAGCTGGGTGTGAGTAGAAGCTCCTAATGCACTGGGGTACCCTTCCCTGGGGAATTGGGTTTGATTAATTGCTATTGCGTGGTGCACTCTGCCAAAAGCAAAACATTTGTGTCCGCAAGAGGCCAAGTGATAACGTCATTGCTGCCGGGGATGATTAACTCTGCTCGCAGAGGCACAGAAACAGAAATTGCTTTTGCCCTCTTGTCAAGGTGGGAGCAGAATTTTGTGTATGAAATTCATATACCTAGAGGATAAAATTGGGTTTGTTTGGACTTAGAAGCAAGAAGTGTTTAAGTTACAGACTGTGAGAGAACGTACAGACCAAGAGAGGAGCAGAAGGTTAAGTGGAGTGGGACGAATGTCATTGGGGAAGGGGGGGGAAGTTTCCTAGAAGAAGAAAAAACTATTTTCTGCAATTGCATTTTAACTGAAGCATAATGAGCATTAGTTTTATCAGCATGACTTTGAAGCACTTTGATGTTAGAAAATACTCTTGTGGGCTCCAGTCATCTACAGACTTAAAGTTCAGCAGAAATATTTCATGGTCTGTTAGCAAAGTACTGTACAGTAGATCACTGAAAAGGTCCCAGGCTGTGTCTCTTGTTTTGCAGTCAGTGATACACCTTCCTCCTCACCTGCTTGCTTGAGGACAAAGGACATTAGTGTTATTACATTGTAAAGCCACCTTCAAAGTGAACCAGCAGGTTTTAATAAGAAGCTCATTGCCGTTCTGTAAATAGTGTGGGACATACTAAAGAGCCTGAACCTGGCACATTAATGGTCTTGAAAGGGAGAATATGGCTCATTTAGCAAAACTGATACTTGGAGGTCATGCTCAGTTTAAATAAAACAGACTGGTGTTTTCTAGCCTGTCCCTGGACTTCTGTTGGCTTAACTAAAATAGTTAGGATCAACTCCGGGTAAAGTGTTCATTTGAATTACAGTTGACAAGTGTTCATCTCTGGTTGTATAACAGGCAAAGAGAGATGTTGCAATAGTTATCTATCTCCAAGTCAAGCAAATAAAATAAATAATGGTTCTTTTGTAAGTCAGAACACTTTTGACTTTGAGTTCAGTTCGAATTAATACAGGAACCGGGATTAGAATTTTAGTATCTTTGGCTCCCGGCCACCTGATCAAACTAGTGGGCTGCTTCTCTGATAGGGCAGTTCTGGCTTCTTCCTCATCTGAGCAACACTAGTTTGCTTGATGCCAAATGGAAGCTGCTTAACATATTAAAGTGGAAAAAAACCCTTAAAATGATTAAAGAAATGTTCATGAGTTTCATTTGAAATATGTAGAAGAAGATGCATTCGTCATATTCTACTATAACTGAATGTTTTTTCTTAAAAATGTTGTGGTGGCAGAAAAGTTTTTCATTCATATTTGCCATCAAAGAATGGATGGTGTTTCATGGAAGTCTGTCTTGTTTTCTCTTGTTTCTTGAATACAGGGAATATTATTTTTTGTGACTTCACAACAGTTCAGAAAAGAGCCAGAAGCCTGTTCTGGTTTTAATGCTGTAGTTTTATTGAACTATGCAAAGACATTATTAAGCTCTACTGTACATTGTCCAGTCTTACTAAACATCTAGTATTAGGTTACATGTCAAAAATATGAAAGTTAGAAATTGGTTCAAGAGAAGAATAAGAAGCTGGTGTAGTACTCACTGAGGAATGATATCTCTGTGCTGTTGCATCACTTTCTGGGCCTGTTTCCTAATCTGGTGGGATGATGGAGTGAGAAAAGCCTCTCTACCACATGAAAATCTCTTGCATGTTCTCTCTTTAAGAATGTAATTTATTCAAATGTGATTAACAAGCATGCTGACTGTCGCATTATTTTCTGTAAAACTACTACTTTTTTTTTTTATTCACGTTAGCATCTTTTGACATAAGATCCTCTCTGTATTGGTTAGCGGAGGATTTTGCACAGTGAGGTTTAAAGTAGCATGCGATGACTGAGTGTCAGCCCTGCTTTCCAGGGACAGGGAGGACCTCCCGTGGGATACAGGATTGTAATTACAGGAGCTTGCGACGAGGAGCCAGACCTGCCGCAGGTGGAGCGCAGGGGAAGGAGCGGGGCTGCAGCCTGTGCTGTTGTCCCATGTCGTGCCTGCTCTGCTCTTTACCCTTGTCAGGTGTGGGGCATGGGCAGGTGGGCGCGTCTTGGTTGAGTTGGCCAGCACGTGTGATGCGGGGTGCTTTATGCTGCTGCGTTGGCCTTATTCTGCACCTGGGGATGCAGATCGTAATGGATCCAGATTTAGCCTAGGATTAAGCTGCAGTCTTGCTTTCCTTGGCAGGGAGTCTGATGGAGGGCAAGAGAAAACAGCGTGGAGGAGTCAAGGATATGGCAGGTAGCTGGAATTGAAGGTGGTGCTGGAGTGTGCTTGTAGGGTCACTGTAGTCCTTTGGTAGGAGTTTCTTTTCAGTTTGGAGGCATTGAATGCTATTTAAAGCACAAACAATGGGGAAAAATGGCATTTAAAAGAATGTAACAGTGAGGTTTAGTTGAAAAACTGAAGCAAAGTCCCACCATCTTTTGGACTAAAGCACCTGCCAGTGTCTCCTAAACGTGTGGCTGTGTCCCGAGTGCTTTGAAAGTGGAGTCCACTGTGCAGCTGCAAACAAGAGGTACGACTTAGCAGAATTTGGATGCCTTTTCCTGGCCTTAAGGGTTGAGGGTTCAGTAGTTGTCAGTGTTTGAATATCTGTATTTCCATTGTGAATGTTCAAGATGCTTAACTTGATCTGGTTATAGAAGGATCCCTACGTATTAGACTTACACAGGGCATCTTTCCGCTAGGTTTTGGCTATGAACATAGTGAACTGCAAAGCAAGTTTCCTTTGCAAATGTGGTCAGCTGCTGAAGGAGTGGCAGCTTTCTGAAGGAACACAATGCGTGTCTGTAGTCTGAAGATGCATCTGCAGAGCGGGGCACATTGGTTAATCCTTGTGTTTGGATGTCATGGGTTGTCCTGGGACATCTGGGAATGGTTGTATTTTGTCCCACATTGCCTGACCCAGGTAAAATCACTGACTCGAAATTAGTAAGTCCAGGCTGAATGGAGTGGCTAAACCAAGGGTATTTTTTCTTATAGATTAGTTTATTTCCTGGACTAATAGGAATGTCATGAGAATGTGAGTTAAGGTTGTACATGGTTAAGACGTTGCTGGTTCATGAACTTGTATTGTGGAGCGTGAAGCCAGTGGTTAACTGTCTAAGGGTAGAGAGCCCATTTTCCACCGCTTACGACTTCCCGCCAGAGCTTAAAATTTCAACCTGAAATTCTGTGTGCCTGGTGTCTACTGCAGGGTCATTGTTTTGTTTCTTTGTTAAAAGATTACTGAAGTGAATTTAAGACTATGGAAGCAGGCAACATGAATTTGTGTTTACATGTAAGTGTACAAAAGTTGTAGCAGCAACCTGCTTTGGGGTCAAGAGTTTAAAACTGGGCAGTACCATTTCCCTGGGATTAGAGATGTGGCTTTGGTCCTCTTGAAAGCGTTCCTATGTTTGGCAAAGCTAACAGTCTCTCTGCGAAGAGTTGCAGTATGTGCATGTTATGTTTGAAAACAAAGTTCTCAAGACATTCTCTTGGCATTGGAGTATCAAGCAGGTCAATTTTGGTGACTGTAGGTAGGTCCTGAAGGTGAGTTTTATCCCACCTGAGTTCAGGTGTTTAACTGAATTTGGGCAGCAATCTATTGTGACAGTCAACAGGTTTCTGCTCTGCTAGTGACCTAAAGGAAGAACACCCTGCTTCCGCAGCATAGTGAGTCTTTGGGGTTTTGGTTGTTTGTTTTTCAATTCCTTATTTTTAAAACAGACCATTGTAAATGATCAAACTTGTAAAGCTAAGTATATTTAGCACATCTTTTCTGGCTTGTTGGGAAAGAAGAGTTTGTATACTTAAACCATACAATTTGTCTTAGGTACAACTGAGGGTTTTCCAACTTTTTAATTCTTGAGCTTCTGGTGTATATATAGAAGAAGTATATGGATCATGTTGATAAACTTTGGCAACAAATTGAGCCCCAGTCTTGACATTTCTTCCTGAAGATTTTAATGTGATGAATAATACAGAGTGCTTAATTCTCTAAGAGTAAAGTGAAAAACTGTTCTAATGCCTTTTGAGTTAACTTAGTGGTTCCACTAGAGATCTATGTTGGGACCATGTAGAGGACTCTGCTTCTTTACTGGAAGTCGTCACCTGTAGAGTTGGCTTTTTGAAGATGAGGTCTTTGCTCATTACTACATGTTATTGTGGTGGGTTGACGCTGGCTGAATGCCAGGTGCCCACCAAAGCTGCTCTATCACTCCCCTCCTCAGCTGGACAGGGGGGAGAAAATACAATGAAAGGCTCGTGGGTCGAGATAAGGATAGGGAGCGATCACTCACCAATTACCATCACGGGCAAAACAGATTCCACCTGGGGAAAAATTAATTTAATTTATTACCAATCAAATCAGAGTAGGGTAATGAGAAATAAGCCCAAATCTTAAAACACCTTCCCCCCATCCCTCCCTCCTTCCCGGCTCAATTTCAGTCACAATTTCTCTACCTCCTCCCTCCAGTGGTGCAGGGGGACAGGGAATGGGGGTTGGGGTCAGTCCGTCACATTTTGTCACTGCTGCTCCTTCCTCCTCAGGGCGAGGACTCCTCATTCTTCCCCTGCTCCAGTGTGGGATTCCTCCCACGGGAGACAGTCCTCCACAAACTTCTCCAACATGGGTCCTTCCCATGGGCTGCAGTTCTTCGCAAACTGCTCCAGAATGGGTCCCTTCCACGGGCTGCAGTCCTTCAGGCACAGACTGCTCCAGCGTGGGTCCCCCGTGGGGTCACAAGTCCTGCCAGCAAACCTGCTCCAGCGTGGGCTCCTCTCTCCACAGGGCCACAGGTCCTGCCAGGAGCCTGCTCCAGTGTGGGCTTCCCACGGGGTCACAGCCTCCTTCGGGCACCCCCCTGCTCCAGTGTGGGGTCCTCCCCGGGCTGCAGGTGGAGATCTGCTCCCCCGTGGACCTCCCTGGACTGCAGGGGGACAGCCTGCCTCACCATGGTCTTCCCCACCATGGGCTGCCGGGGAATCTCTGCTCTGGCGCCTGGAGCACCTCCTCCTCTCTCTCCTTCACTGACCTGGGGGTCTGCAGGGCTGTTTCTCTCATTCTCAACTCCTCTCCGCCGGCTGCTCTTGCACAGCGGTTTTTTCCCCTTAAATCTGTTCTCCCAGAGGCACTACCACCGTCGCTGATGGGCTCAGCCTTGGCCAGCAGTGGGTCAGTCTCGGAGCCAGCTGGTGTTGGCTCTGTCAGACATGGGGGAAGCTTCCAGCAGCTTCTCACAGAAGCCACCCCTGTAACCCCCCCTGCTACCAAAACCTTGCCATACAAACCCGCTACAGTTATTTACTGAAGCATGAATACAACATGTCCAGGAAGACTCAGCTTCTCCATTAGACAGATACTACATAATCCATTGCCACATAATCTGTCTGATAAGTAAAACTACTGTACCAGAGCAGCCCATGCTTTGTATGTAGCAAGAGCTCCTATTTTCCAGCTGAGAGATCCTGGTGGTTTGTAACTGGGCAGGGCTTTGTGCTCACTTGCAACTCCTAAAGAGACTGGCTGCCTAGTGTTCCTCAGAATGAGAACCTTTTCTGAGGGCTCCTAGCACCTGTGTGCTTTGCCTTGTTTAATAATTAAAAGGATTATTTTTTTTTACTGGGATTTTTTTTTTTTTTTTTTTTTTTGCTTACTTGGAAAAGGAGAAATGATTTTGTGGTTTAGAACAGAAAGAAGGTCTGGAGCCTAACACAGGCTCTTTCCCGCTCTCTCAGGAGAACATGAGATTGGCAAAAGCCTCCTACTGTTCCATGCCTTGCTAGCTTCCCGCAAAAGGGAATTGATGCTTATCTGAGAAGAGGGGTCTAAAGCTAAATAGTTTTTACAAATACACGTGCATGATTTTATTTCGCTTTAGCATACAAAAAACTGCATTTGTAGATGTGTATTCTGGATCAATTCCATTGATCCAAGTGTGTGAGAGACTGAAAATAAACAGCAGTAGTTGTAAAAAACCAAACAAAATTAGTTCTTTTATACTTATTAAGTTGAGCGCTTTCTTCAGATTCCATAAGAACTTTTTTCGTCTCGGTTGTCAATGTGTAAGTTTTGGTAGTTTGTTTAGCTACAGTGGAGAGTGTAGGCTTGAGTTGGAATTGTTAATGACAATAATAAAACAACTCAACAAAACCCCCAAGCAAACTGAAAAGCAAACCTTCTGCCTGGATAAGGGACCCTGTTGGTGCTGAAGGCTCTAGGCTGGTGAGATCTGGTTGGTTTTGGCAGAACAGCTAACTTTGGCTGATACATTGCGACACAAACAGAAGTTAGAAGTAGTGGAAGTATCAGCAGAGTTCACCTTTGCTGGAGGCGCTGGTGTTCTCTCCATATGGGTGGGTTTTGCAACACACAAAGTCAGGGTGGGCTGCGATGTTAGTAATGGTCTGTGGCCTGGGAGGCATTTTGTTAAGGATTATTATTATATTTTCTTCTGTAAATCCCATGTTTCTTTTCCCTCATTTACTTTCCTCTGTTTACCCAAACCACTAAATTTTCCCTTGTAACCATAGTCTCTTCTGCTTTCTGTCTACAATTCCTTCTTGCTCTTCTCTCCCCAAGTGTTCACATCCTCCCTCCATCTTTCTTCCACACCCATCTTATTTTTTCCCCATTTCCCATGAAGCCTCTCCCTTCCTTCCTCTTCCACAACCAGCCATTTCACTTTCCTACCTTCCAGTCCCATTTTTTCCTTCTCTTCAGCTCTTTCCTCATATCTTGAACTCTACTTTCCTTGGTTCCTCCCATAATTTTTTTCCCCAGTTTGTCTTTCCTCTCCCTTCTCCCTGTATTGGTTCCCTCTCATGTTCAGGCGTTCCAGGTGGCATGTCTTCTTTCACCCTCCTGGAGCAGGTGATGGGTAGAGGAGGTATGGCAGCTGCCTAGGATGTGGCCGTGAATGCATAGGCCGTGTAAGTGGTAGGGATGAAGCACTCCAAATTCTTCTGGATCCACCATGTTTGCACCTGCCTCCTGCTGAAGGCACGGCCTCCTTCAGAACGGCTCTGTCTCTCCTAAGCCTGCACCAGTAGAAACTGCTGAAGCACTTGGTGCCTCTTGAGAAATCAGATCGTGTCATTATTTTTGAACAAGGCACAGATTTTTGAGACTATCTTTTCATGCTTCCCTTTCTTTAGAAAATCTTCATGTAGTAAGAAGGTAGGAAATAGGATGATGCTGTATTTCACTCCACTTCTACCCTTCTACCCCCAGCGCTTTTTGGTATTAATTCTTGCTGCAGTCTCATGAATCTCGTATGTGATTCTGTTGTGCATGTTTTTTTAAAACCATGGCTACTGCCATTTATATACTGTGTGCTGTTTGCTTTGCCGCCATGTGCAATGTCTGGTTTTCTTTAGTCTTAACACCTACTACTTGAGAAATGACTTTGTCAATTTTGGTAATATGCATCCCGGCAGAGTATTACTACTTGTGACTTTCAGCAGTGTGCGGTATAACATTTACCCTTTTCTTCAAATCTCCATCTGTCTCCTACATCTATTACTGAAACCCGTTACTGACATTTCTGAATTGGAATGGGTGGCTCTAGGGAGAATATTTCGTCTTTTACATTTAGCCAGCTAAATCGTCAGCCCAACAAGCTATCAGCTCAACAAGCTCTTGTGGAGAGGCCCTCCTTGTCTTTTCTCCTCTCTTTCCCTTTCATCAGTTTTGAGTATTTTCTCACCTCTTTGTACGTTTTCAGCTTAACCCTACTCTTCATAGATGCTGTGGGACAACATCGATGGAATATTTAATTTGAGGAATATTTAATTCATGTACTGTACTATACTACAATTGTACAGGATTATTTAAAAATATACTAATTCTCTTGCAACTCATTGTTCTTGATAACCAGGTAAAGCTAGCTAAGTATCATCCAGATCTATCTTACTGCATGTTGGACTTGCAACTGAATTTTTGAGCAATTAGCATTGTATTACCTTTATTCATCCTAGCAATAGCAAATTTTGGTGTAGGTATCAGTCACGTAGTAAAATCCGTTCTGGTAGCATTCCGAAGTAATAGAAAAGCCTTTTAATGTGAAGACCTGGAAGTCAGAACTGGAATCTGTTCCTGAAACTGTGTGTGAGTAATTCTTACTCACATTACTAACAATACTGACTTCAATTAAATCAGATGAATCCAAGCACAGAATGGTAATTATTCTGGCATGGGAAAGCTGACAGTGTTTTTAGAGCTATTTTTATTGATGCATTTTAAAACCTCGGTTATTCCAGTCCTTCCCCCTTTATTCTTGCACAAAAATAATCTGTCAACTGTTTCTGGCTGGTATCTGCGGAGTGAAAGCTGTGTTCCTTTGAAGCTGAATAGAAGGAAAGATCATGTCTGTGGTTTCGCTGTCTGTCTGCATATAAAATATAGTCATTTATTAGAAAATATTTATAATATCTAACCCTTTGATTTTTCCGAGCTGTTTAGCTATAAAATATCCTAGGTATTTTATAGTCCCCAAATAGCTTAAGTTCCATATTTAAGTCTTAGATTTTGGTGCTGAACCATGTATTTGTAAAGGTACATGAAAGCTAATTTAATCAAAGGAAAATTTAGATAAAGATGGCTTCATATTAGAAAGAACTCATTAGGGGATGATGACTTAGTGCTGAGCCCTTTCATGAAGCCTTTATGAAACAGCCGTTAGCTTGACAGGGAAACTAACTCTATTTTCTGGATATGGAAGGCTTTTTCTCTCTGTAATTTTGGAATGACAATTTTTTGTTTTGTTTTTTTTTCCCTTGAGAAGCAGAGGGAGAGACAAAAAATCTGAACAGAATCCTACTGTCCTCATTTCTCAGGGAGAACAAATACCAAGTAACAGCTTATAATGTAGTAACACAATCTAAAGGGCCAAATGATAAATTAATGGAAACGGGTTCTTGTATATTGTTTTGGAGACTGAGCATATTAGATGGAATTGTTTCACAACCAGCATGCCTAATTATTGTGTCTGCCACATTCATCTATTTAAGTCATTCCCAACTGTTGGACTGTTGCCTAGAATATTACTGCAATACGTGTTTCAACTGGTTATTCCCTTGTCACGTGTAACTTCACGAAGGAGGCTGATTTTTGCCTGGAAAAAGCAACGCAAGTGAGCATTGGCAGTATGTTTATAATCTGATTAAAAGGGATGATAGGTTTCGTAATGTTGATTTGAATGAGTTGCACGTGAACTGATACTGTATTTGTTTTGTCAGGTCAGTGACTTAAAAAGTGCCTTTGTCAAGTCACTTTTATGAGCGAGGACTGCTAGGCCCGTGTTAATCCCGTCTTTGCCAGCCAGACATTGCCTTCACCCTATACCTGGCGGAAGATACCTCAGCTGTCTCCATTTGCCAATTAGTTGATGGGAAGCTGAAAGAAGAAAAAGAGGAAGAGGAATTATTATTATTGTTCCTGGGACACGAACAAATGACTGCATTGCTTTTCTTGTGTAATCAATACCAGCAAGTAACCGTCAGAGAACTACTATTCTATCAAGGAGTGCCATTGCATTGAAGGACCTTGGCTTAAAACCAGTGCATCCGTGATACAATCAAGAAGCCCGCGTGTTTTACAGACAGAAATGCGACTGAGCATGTTTTTTCCCAGCCAAAAGTCTACAAGTGGGACTTAATGATTGATAGTGATTGCTGATAAACTTTCTCTGTTTATTCTGCTTTGCATGCATTGGACATCAGTAATTGTCCCCCACTTTTTTAACTTTCTTTTCAGTTGGAATTGAATTTTTTTCCTGTTTTTTTTTTTGTGTGTGTGTGTTTTGGTTTTTGGGGTTTTTTTTCTTTTTTTTCCCTCTCCTTTCCCTTCATCATTAGTTTTGGAAATTTCTTTGGCGTAATTCACTTGACAGAAATTTACAAATTCGAAATCAGCTTTTCATCATGGCTTTGAATGTTGCTCCCGTAAGAGATACAAAATGGCTAACGTTAGAAGTGTGCAGGCAATTTCAGAGGGGAACTTGTTCACGCTCTGATGAAGAATGCAAATTTGCACACCCCCCTAAAAGTTGCCAGGTTGAAAATGGAAGAGTTATTGCCTGCTTTGACTCCTTAAAGGTAAGAAAAAAAAAAATTTGCATGTGTAGTGAAAATGCTATTACATTGTACTGAAAGTAAAATGTGAAATGATGAGTTACAATTAAACCAGGTTGATCAGGAATTGATTTGTTCTTGGTAAGATGTATATTAATACAATTGTTATTTGTCATAACTTTTATTTATTGAAGCTTTGAAAAGACTTCTTTCTAAGGATTTTCTTTTCCAGTGTCAATATGTTGTTTAGAAAAATTGCATGTGACTGTAGGATACAGGATTGATTACAGCTGGTGGGACAATTGTATTCTCCTGAGTACATTTTCTGATTTATCATTGTTTCATGGCAAATGAAACTACACAGTGGCACAGTACTAGGCCATTGCCAGAGTCCTGATGAAACAAATCCTATGGAAAGAGTGCAGATTCTTTCGTTTAAATCAGCAGAAGTAAGAAAAGTCTATCCATTACTTCAATTTTGACACCACAGGTTGTTTACCCTTGGTATTGGGGACTCTCAGATAAGTTAATAGCATTGATAATTACATGTATGGCTAGTGCAGATAGCAGCATTAGTTTAGAACAGACTGAAGGGATTCTCTCCTTTGAAGGCTATTTAGCAATTATGTTGTTAGGCCATCAACTTCGTCTGACTTCCTAATGACATCAGGCACGCTTTAGAAGACCATTTTAAAAGTTCTGTGAAAATACTTTGTGTACTGTATAAAAGAATATTAATGACCCTGTGGGATTTGGGGAGTACACAGTGTTTTCTGTGATGATACATTTGTATTCTCATGTCAACAGAAGTAAAAAGCTTATTTCATATAAATAATTAAAGGAAAAAATTGAGCATTTCAGGTTTTGTTTTGAAAGTTTTAGTTGTGGCTTTGTCTTTTGGACATGGGAGAATGTCTTGGCTTGCTTTTTAAATTTAGCTCTGTAGATCAAAATTTCGGTTACACACCAAGAGCTCTCCTACTGTGAAAACATCAGTGTGAATGAGAAGAAAATTCAGTGTTATTTGAAAATGTTAATTCATTTGCATTATAACGGTTTTTTGGTGCAATGTGAGATACTGTACTAGGCATCTTTCTTCTAGGTTTTCTCGTTTCTTCTCTTCTTTTGAAGATTCAGAAGAAAGTAACTTGGTGAAAATGTTTGTGAGGGGGTTATGTTCTGTATATCCTGCAAGCCAGAACAGCACCTTTGGAGTCATGGCAGTTTGTCATCGAGTGCTATTAATGACCTTAATCCATGGATTACTGCACGATAAACTGTAACAGCTTCTTTGTAGATGTTCTTGTATATTGGTTGTCTGCCAATGGGATAATTTTTTTTTTTAAAAGGGCAGGCTAGTGTCTGCAGCAAATGGCAATAATCCTTTTACAAAAAATAAGCAAGTCAATAGAAGGTTTTTTTTTTTTTTTTCATACAGTTTTTAACTATTGTGAAGACTCGGAGCTGTGGCTGGGAGGCTGGAGATGGGCAGCAGGGCTCGGTCACCCCTGGGCTGGCAGGGTGGTGGGTTTCCAGTGCAAGAGGTGGTGCTGCTGCTGCTGCATCCAGGCTGAAGTGGTGATGCGCCTGTCCTTGCTGCCCCAGGACAGCATTGCTCTCCCTGGCAGTGTAGGGAGCTTGCAGCAGAGGTGCCAGCTATTTGAGCTGGAGACTTTTGTGCAGGGGTGGTTATTGCCCATGAATTGAAACTGGAGTCACAGCCTAAGCTAATAATATCGTGGAGAGAAATCCCGAGGGATCGCTGTGGATAACTTACTGACAACCAGCATCATTGCTCAGGGGAGAGAAGTCCACAAACGTGTAAAAAATGTAGTTAAGGCAAGCAGGCGTGTTTTGTCCTAGTGTGGGAGGGCATCTGCTCCGAGGGGCCAGCTCACTCCAGCCCGGCTCTGGTGGCTGCTCCATCCCACTGCTCATCATCACCCTCTTCCCAGCTGGCAGAAGGCAGCATGCACCTGGGCTTCCCATCTTGCATTTTCTAGTTGAGTCTGTTGGGTTCAATTGCTGGTAAGGATGGAATTATACCAAGAAGCCAGACTGCGGCTTGAAGCAGCAGAGGTAGAGGTACGGGTTTCTTCCCCCCAACCCTGCTGCAGGCGGAGGGAGATCTGATAGCGGGGCGACAACGTCTTCGATTGCAGCTCCTTGCCGCTGAGCACGAGTCGGAGCTTTCGGTGTTTCGGTGTGCCGCCTGACCCTGCAGTGCATAAAAAGCTTGTAGGGATCATTGCGAGTGCATGCCTCTTGGCTGTATCAGCCGGTATCCTCGCAGCCATTATCTCCGTTATTCAGAAGAGTGTTTGTAAATTGCCGTATGTATGGCAAGAATGTGCCTGGTTAGCTCAGTTTGTTTTTACTGCCGGCTGAGGGATTTATGTCATCAGTCGCATAAGTCCATTTGATGCGTAGCTTTCAGAAATACTGGTGTTAATCATACAGTTTCAGAATAAGGCTTTGGCACTCAACAAGCAGGATAACTTTTCATGTAAATAAACAAACAGAACAGTCTAGAATTATAGATAAAATCAGAATTTAATTAAACCAAGAGCTGTTTTCCTTGCTGAATGCTGAACTACACTTTAATGCAGGCAATTATTTAGAGTTTATTTACATAATATCTAGAGCTTTGGAGACTTAGCATTTTGACTGTCTTGCTTTGGTGTACCTGCTGTAAAAATAAATTATAGCGAGTACGTTTAGTCTCTTTCAATACACCTCTTCCTACTCAAAGACAGATAATTTTTTTTAGTCTCAGATTGAGGTATGTGTTACAGTTAGGTGGTGCCTGGTAGTTACAGCTGCTCCCTAAGAAGTCAGTCAAACACAAGATACAGCACAGGTTCTCCTTTACGTGCTGATTGATCAAAAGAACCACTGTTTCGGAAGGGACATCTACTCTCCTGCATGCCTGCCTTCTTTCCAGGGTGGACGAGGGACTGTGGTATCAGTATCTGCCAGCTGGATCAGACTGCCAAAGCACCAGTATGGAGCTATGGGAGAGAGTCCAGCAAAGGGCCACAAAGATGATGAAGGGTCTGGAGCATCTTTCTTATGAGGAGAGGCTGAGAGAGCTAGGACTGTTCAGCCTGGAGAAGAGAAAGCTTAGGGGGATCTCATCAGTGTATATAAATACCTGCAGGGAGGGTGCAAAGGACAGAGCCAGGCTTTTTTCAGGGGTGCCCAGTGACAGGACCGGAGGCAATAGGCGCAAACTGAAACACGGGACGTTCCCTCTGAACATCAGGAAACACTTTGTCACTGTGAGGGTGACTGAGCACCGGTGCAGGCTGACCAGGGAGGTTGTGGGGTCTCCGTTCCTGGAGGTGTTCAAAAGCCATCTGGACGTGATCCTTGGGCAACCAGCTCTAGGTGGCCCTGCTTGAGCAGGGGGTTGGACCAGATGACCTCCAGAGGACCCTTCCAACTTCAACCATCCTGTAACTGTGTGACCAGAAGCATCTTCGTGTTGCCTGTAGCCTCAGGGTTGTTCTAAGCTAGCAAAAGCTGGTGTTGGGACTGAAGGAAATAATGCCAGCCAGGGACACCTGCCTCCACGCAGTGCCACATCCTCCTTTGTGCTGCCACCACTGTTTTTGTGACTGTGCAGCGCACCAGGTTGGGAAATTGATTGTGGTTAAACCTAAGTCGTTGTAGTTGCTGCTGGCACAAGGGAGAGGGGCTGTGTGGCACCAGCAGAGCACTCAGTCACTTCTGCAGGTGACAGTACTGTGGCCTTAGGCCGGGCTTCTGGAGCAACATGATTGCATCAGAATCCAAATTTTCCTGTATCAAAGAAGTATATTTGTAGGTCTGTTGGTTCCAAGTAAAAGGTCAACAGAATTTAATGGACCCTGTTTGCTTTTAACTCAAAAGGGATTTTTGGCTCTGAATACCTGTCCTTGCAATACTTGACTTTAAACCCAGCGAAAGTTGCAACAGCAACCCATTGGACTGATTACAGTTTTGAGGATCCAAAATGCTCACTGTTGAAGACTGTTTGGGCTCTGAATAGCCTTCATCTGTGAGATGCTCCAGGCGAGACAGAAATAGCTGAAGACTAATGAGCCTGGTTCAGATTCAGGCCAGAAACTTGCTAATTTCAAGCCAGGTTCTGGTGCCTGGGCTTCTGAGATGTGGCTCAGCATTTTGTTTCTGGCTCTTTGGTGAAGGACAGAGCCTGGTCTGTTTTGAACAGGGCATTTTTGGGGTGTTAGGAGAATGTAGGTGGATCATTCCTGTGTACTGATGGAAGATCGATGCAGCAGTCAGCCAGATGTGTGCCCATTACCCAGTCAAAACATCGCCTCCAGTGATGGGGCTCCCTCCAGCAGAAGCTCCCCGTGACTTGGCCAGCCGGTGTGGCCACGTGGGCACACCTAAAACCCTACCGGGCAAGTGGCTTCAGTGAGCTTAATGTGAGGATGAAAGTGTCTCTGAGCTAATCTGGTTGACTGTGCCTGAGGTGAACGAAGGGATACTTGCCCTGCCGGTGGGCAGGAAAGTAGAGGATGCTGAGGAAGCACTGCCGGAGCATCGTCTGCCGCCTTAAACCCTCCTGAAACCTTTTTGGAGCCCTTACAGGCTCCCCTTTGGATGCTGCAGTATTTGTGCGATAGGAAGGGACTGTGGAGAAGCCTGTCTAACTGGGAAGTTTGAATTTCAGAACTGCCGTGTTTATATTTTTCAAGTAGCTGGGTTCAAGTAGCTTAATTTAAAAGTGAACAACCTGGATATATAACACTTAATATATCACATTTAGATCCCTCCAAGTTGGACACTATAAGCAAATCCATTTTCAAGGCTTTCTTGTCCTGCTAGTAGTAAAGAACAAAATCCTTTTAAAGGAATACTAATATATAATATAATGTCTGGGGACAAGAACAAGCCACACTTTGCTGTACTTGAGCTGGAATTAAAAAAAAAAAAAATTAAAATGAATGGTGATGTCTAGGAGCGGTAGAGAGGGGAAAAGCTTTGCAGATAAGAAAATATGATCATGTGCATTTTGCTGGGAGTTGACTCATGTTTACAGGCAAGTCTGGGTTTTAAATTCTGGTGTTGCTTCTTGACTCAGATTTATACTCTTTCTGCAGGTCAGCTACTACTAGAAGGATATGTTGTCTAAGCTAATACAGATAACAGAGGACATATCTTGAAGATACTGTCATTGCAAGTTTTATGATGGTAACAAGGAAACGAAAGCTTCTGTAGGGCTACAGATGGCTTTTCCTGTATTTTTTATCTATTTACTAGTGTCTAAACACTTCGAACTGCTCTGTTTATTGAGCCAGCAGACTAGTGAAACTGTTCATTTGCGTTTTCATGAAAGCCTTTTAAGAATATGCCTATCTAGTCTCATTTGGCACCACAGAATAAAAGGTAATTGAAAGCTGTACACAGAGACCTGTTTACCAAGTTAAAAGGGTTCCAGGAAAAAAAAAAAAGAAATTTTAGGAACATCCACTTTGTTGAAATATCTGGAACTGTTTAAGATGGCCTTAGCAGAAAGAAAAGTCTTTGTAAAGTGAGCAGGCTGTTTGTAAGAGAGTGAGCTCAGGGTTGGGATGCAGTAGGTAGTCATTTGCCTTCCTGTGATTCTTTTGTGGGTCTCTAAATGCTTTACAAATGTCAAGAACTCAGGATCATCTCACACTTTGAAGTAGGTGATACTTGCTCTCACTTGGCAGGTGAGGCAGTCTGGATAAGCACCGTATGCAGAGGGGATTGGCTAGTTTTGTATATACTAGAAAACATTTAAATGGGTGTTTATAGTGTCCTAGCTGGCTGAATTTCTGCCCATCGCCTGGTTATGTAGTGTGACACCGTTCGAAGACAAGGTGAGTTCAAGGGCTGTGCCTACAGCTGGTGGGGAAGAATGACTGAAATGGGCAAACTCATTTATCCTGGGCGACAAGAGTGGCTTATGCCTTCTGGGCCCATGGATTTTGCCTGCTTTGCTGCACAGTGACCCAATTTCAGCAGGATGGGAGGGTATAGGCTGCCTTTCTCAGTAGTTGTGGGCTCTGGGGATGTGGAAGTTGCAGGCTGAAACCTTCCAAGTGGGGGATGCAGAATCCAGATCTCGCTCTTCCTGCAGAGCAACAAGTTCGGTCGCATCCTCTCTTTTTCGCCCACCTCTGTTTTTTCTTGTAAAAAGTCCAATAAACTACAGGTAGTCTGAGAACACCTGGCAGAAGCTTTCGTGTGTCTGAGTTGCTGCAAAGCGTGGGCATGAAGACAAAGTGTCAAATCAAGGCCAGTTTTAGATGACCGAGAATTAACTCTGCAGAGTCTGTCTGTATTCAGAACAGCAGTGGCCACCCTGGGTCAGACCAAAGCCCCATTTAGCCCAGTGACCCAATAATGGCCAGGAGTGGATATTTAGGAGGTGTTGTGCAAACGTGCAATGGCTTTCTGGAGTGCTCTCCTAGCTCCTGGTGGTGTGCTGCTCAGGGACACTGAGAGCCAGGCGTAATAGGGTTGTACTTAATGGCTCTCAGTGACAGTCTTCTGGATTTGTCACGCTGCTTTTTGAACCGTGTACACCTTCAGTACCCACAGCATGCCACAACGAGGACTTCCACAACTTCATTACGTATAGCGTGGAAACCAACTTCTGTTGTTCATTTTAAACCTCCTTGTCTCATGGATACCCCCAGTTCTTGTATTGAAAAAGCAGGAGAGAATCTCCTGTGAATTGTCCTAAGGATGAATCTGGGTGGGTTTTTCTTCCACTGAGTTCTCTCTGGAAGTGGTGTGTTTCTCCCCAGTGAGTTCAAAGGAAGTCTCATGAGAAAAGACTCATTGTTTTAAATCTACTCTGTGAAAATACTGTTCCCAGGACAGGTACAATTCTTGAAGGCACTGCTTTTTCATGCTCTTGAGATTTTTTTAGCTCAGAATAAAGTGCAGGGTGTCAGATGCTGCATGAAATTATGTCATCCTATTTCCTGAGACTATATTTCACCTTATACCTAACCCGTGCAACTGTGAGCTGCTGCTAAAAAGAGATGGTTACATCCAGTCCTGTGTCCTATCACAGCTAGCTCCCATTTTTTATTTCTGTTCAAGTGATCATGCAGCCGTGCAACTTGTTTCAATTGATCCAAAGCAAAGGGAAGAAGTGCATTAAATTTAAGATGAAACTATTAATTTAGGCAGCAACATCTAGCATAAATTGAGATACAATGGGGTTTAAGGGGAATCTCTTTCTCAAGACCCCCCCTTATGTCTGAGTTTAGGGACTCTTAGTATTCCCTGCATTGTCAATCACCTGTTTGTGTTTGTTTTCTGCAAAACCCTCTTATTTTTATTTTCAAGTGTTCTCCTGTAGTCCTCCCAGCATGCACAAGTTCCTTTAACACTTCCTTTTTCCTGTTTGCCTCTCTCCCTCTATTCGTGTAGCTGTCTCCATGCCAGCTCTTCTGGCTTAACTAAAGGTAGGGTTAAAAACCAGATAGCTAAACTGCTGGGCAGACACCCTTAAAAATCCATGAGCTTGGCTTAAATGGGTTAGGAGAGAACAGAACTGAAATAAGCCTTTAACGGTTGTGTTACGTGGTGTTTAGCTTTTATGTGAACATTTGCTTGCTGCAGAAGGGGCTGTACGGCTCTCTAGGATTTGTCCCTCTTTTGGGAGGGATATTTCTCATCTGTTTCAGAGCAAAGTCTGGAGGCACAGCTCAGCCCCGTCGCCTGCGGTGCTTAACCCGCAGGAGCTCCCGGCGGGCTGCCCCTGCAGCAGAGGGGCACTAGCCATCAAGTCAACTTGGAGGAGCAAGTCCTAACCTGCTGCCACTGTCTCTGCCCTCAAACTGAAACTAGGAAAAGCAGAGAAGTTGAACCAGTTGACATTCATTATGTAGGCTGTTAGAAAAGCAGGGTGTCTCCTTCAGGCCCTGTTTTCTTTCCTCATTTGTTTTTCTCAGCAGCAGCACTGACAGCACAAAGCTGTCCTGGCTGTCGCTAGTATCCCCTGTCACCACCTGACCTGTCAAACTTTAAACTTGTGCACCTCGATTTAAATTGATATAAGTTATTTTCTCAAAGAAGAACCCGGTTGGACACCTGATCACAGACCCTCCTTCCCTCTGAAGGTGTGGGAAGCCCCTCTTCCCAATCGCGCGGTTCGGTGGCAAAGCCTCGGGGTGGTCAGAGCAGATGCCTTTCAGAAGCAGGAGACCTGTCGCAACAGCTTATGCCTCCTTTGGCCCGTTAGGACCGTCCGATGTGAGTGAGCGGGTGTTTACCAGCAGTTTTCACTGTTTCAGTGTGGTAGAACTTGCTGAGCAGGTCACCTGGCCCCTGGCCTGGGGAGGAGGATGAGTGCTAGGAGCAGAAATGATTGAGAGAAAAAGCAGTTAAAGAACAGTCACTGAGGGACATAATACAAATATACCTTCTTGTTCGCTGAATCGTGTTGTCCTGAGGGACTAAAAGAGTATTTAGTAGTTCCTGGGCAGTGGTCTTGCTGGGTTGAATTAACTCCTGGAGCTTGCTGCTTCCAGAAGCCCCAGTGGAGACTCGTGAAGAGCATTCCCAGGTAGTCTGCCATACCCCTTCATCTCCAACGCAGCTGCCACTCGGTTATCAGTCTAAGTCTCATTACATAAAGAGCAGCAGCTCGGCAGACTAGTTAGAGCTGCAGGAAACCTTGTGTGAAAGGGCACGGTGTTTGGGAGATGTTCTTCAGATTTTTGGGCACTTGGGGGTGCTTCATATACCCGTCGAGTCACTGTGTAGTTTTTGTTGCTGCACCAACCTGTGCTCCCCTAAGCTTTATAATAACCAGTCTGTGGGTGTAGTGAAGGCAAAATTCAGTCAGAGTCTCTGACTCATCCCGTCACTAGGATTTTGAACACAAGAGCAATTGCTCGCTGCCCACTCCTCCCCCACGCTCCCTATTAACTCAGGTCACTCACTGTTCCCACAGGCTTGCTCTCTCCAGGTCTCCCCACCTACTCCTTTATTTTTCTGGCAGGTGGTTCCTCTTTCATTCCAGGCTCTTTTTTTTCCCTTGGCCCTGCGTATGTAGCTTTCTCTCAGCTCAGGCATCAGCTGTTCTTCCCAAGCTGTTATACTTCAACTGCATCACCAATACAAAAGACAGGGTTGTGCTCAGATGCAGGGAGCTTCCTGATGTAAAAGCCTAGCAGAGACAAGACCCATGTTTCTATTAGTCCAGGTCATCCCCAGCACTGGAAAGATATTTTAAATCTAAAAAAAACCCAAACACAACAAGAATTGGAGAGTTTATTTGCAAGTCCGTTTGACAACCATACCCCTCTCCCAACTCGCATCTCCTCATATGAAGACTGGCACCTTGTTTTTGAGGAGGTGGATTGTATTGGAAACCCATTGCGATAAAAGGAAAGCTGTTGTGGTTTTAGAGATGTTGGAACATATCATTGAAAGCTTGCTGTGAGGTACCCGTCCCACAGCTGAAATGCAAGAGGAAATCATAAGCATCTGCTTTCTTCCGTTCCATTGATGTGTTTCTTGTGGCTGTGGGCATGCTGTGCCCCTCAGTATTAGATTCCTGCAGAGTCTCGACCACAATAAAGAAGAAAATAACAACGGGGAAAAGAAACTCTTCTCATCTGCTTTGTCAATGAGCTGTATGGCAAGGTGACTTGACTCAAGGGGCCAGCGGAGCCGTCCTGCTCCCTGTGGGCAGGTATAACCCTGTGGGCTCACGCATTGCCCCGCAGCACGGCGCTGCGTGGGGCCGTGCTCCTGGCTGAAAGATGACCTGGTGCAGCCGCCGCGGTGTAGACGTACCCTTTTTTCATGAGGCATTACAAGTTCTCAGCCCGTGCTCCCTCCCGGGTTTGTCTGGCTTGAACGAGAGGGGATCTACGTTGCGTTGTGGCAGCTGCACGGATGGCCTGGGTCAGGTCCTGTCCACAGCAAATAAATACATATTAACGAGGTGGCCTAATCTAGAACGTGATCTGAGAAAAAAAACCCCAACATTATACATCTCTCGACTTTCACACGTTACATCTAGCTTAAAATGTTGCCATCTCACCTGCATGTCCCATAGGCCAGACACCTTTTAAACTTTGTAAAAACCTAATTAATTTACTTTTGTTTGAAATTCAATTTGGGCCTTGAGGGCTCTGCTGTGAAGCTGTACGTCTGACTGAACGGGTTCACGTACCATCTGGCATGTTGTCAGTAGAGGAGCTTACCAAGTGTCGGTCTGGTGGCACCTGTGAAGATACATGGTGGCTGTAAGAACAGTTCAGCTGTGATTCAGAAGCTAACTGAGCTGCTGCGACCTTCTCTGTTGGTTCACAGTGAGCCAAAAAAGAAAATCCAGCACGTCAGACGTGAGACCAAGCCCCACTGGCTGTTGTCAAACAGGCCCCTAGCCTTCGCCCCCAGCTGAGTTAAAAAAACTCAACAAAATACAACATTTTAAGCTAGATGTAACATGTGAAAGTCAAGAGATGTATAATGTTTGGTGTTTTTTTTTTCTCAGGTCACTTTCTAGATTAGGCCATCACTTTAATGTGTATTTATATGCTGTGGATAGGACCTGAATCTTTGGACCCGATTCAGTTGGCCAGAGGCATCTGATACTCTTTGAGATGCCCTAGAGTGCTCTTGATGGCTTTCTAGCGACATGTCAGAGGAGTGTGTCGTATCTGCTGGCACCATGCAGAGGTCCAGGATGTCCCAGGGTGCTCCAAATGGTCCTGCTGATTTCTCTATGGCAACGGAGTGAAGCCCTTCTCGGGAGGCAGCGTTAGCTCTTGTACTAACTGGGGACTCTGATGTCAACTGCTTTGAGTAAAAAGGTGGACAATGCATTTGCCACAGTGATGACCTGGCTCAGAGGAAAGCTGGGGTAGGGGCCAAACCCAGAAGAAACTGTCTTCTGTAGCAGAAGAATGCCCTTGTGGAGACCAAGAAGGGGATGAACATTTTCAGTGTGTACTTTGTAGTTCACCATGAGTAATGCTAACAGCTGATGTAAACTCATTAATTTGAAATAGTTGTGACCCATGTAACTGGGCTTGTCTTGCTACCTATGACAAGAAGGAAAATCTTTCTAGGCACAGGGATGCTATGACAGTGAACTTAGTCTATTTAAAAATAAAAAGATGGGCAACCTTTTGCAAATTTAAATTGAACAGCAGCCATAACTACCTCATCATGAAGATTTTAAAGCTAGAAATTAACCAGAATATGGTCTATGCATTTGAAAAACCATGAAAGTTACAACAAAGAAATCCTGTTCGCCTGAAGTATAATTCTCAATTACTTCATTTGCAGATGTGAACATATGTCAAGTGCCATCAAATATGCATGTAGTTGGTTTCTGATACAAAATGGGAAACAATATATGCTTTTCAAAGGGTATCTTAATGGTGATTTTCCTAAGGTAGTGGCTAATAATGAATGTCATGAAAATGCAGGCTACTCCCCAAACGCATTTTGCCCTACCTGTGTGCTTCCTAGCACTGGTCATACAATATATGTCAGTGTTACTAAAAATGGAGGCATGCACTTCGCATGTGCGGAGATGGAGGTGTGTGGATATAGCTATGGAGATACTGTGAGCATCTGTAAATTACAGTGTTGGTATGAAGGTGATTTTGTGCTTCATGCTGAACATGTTGATGCCGTTGAAGTTCCAGCCTGCGATAGTCCTCAGTATAAATCAATACAAATATTAATTTGCTGCAAAACTCTCATTACTTCAGTGAGAGCAGTGTTAGCTGATTAGTATGCATGAACCTGTTTGTGTTCGAAGTGCAGAAAAAGTCAACGGTTCTCTTTCTTTAATTGAACCTTCTGGCTATAATTGTTTTTAGCCTGGGTTCTTGAGGAAATAAGGCTTATGCAGTCAGGCTGCCTCTTTCCCTTCTCCCTGACTAACTTCTGAACGCACTGGCCAGTTTCAGCCAAGTTTGACAAAGAGATCATAGTCTCAAGGATAATTAAGTTCCTACAAGGTTTGTAAAAACAGGCAGCTAAATAGTAGGTTGGAGAAAGAGGGAGAGACCTATAAGCCCTCCCAAATGAAGGAGGAGGTTCTCGGAGAGCACAAGCAAGAGGAGATCCTTAAAACTCAGTTAACCACAAAGAGGCCGGGTTTGGGGATTTGCAAGCAAATGTGTAAAGCCCCTACCTTCATTTGTGTTGGTGCTTGCAGCACTACCTATCTAATGATACTGGCGGTCCTTCTGCTGAGCAGAGCTGCTGCAGAGGACTGCTTGCAATCATTCCTTCTTACCTTTAGCCTCTGCTTGCTTATTAAGTGTAGTTGTCATGATATTTTCCTTTTTCGACCTTTTCAAATAGCAGATTTATCTTACCGAGTTGTTCGTAGTTGGCTTTATTTCTTTTTCTTCAGGGAGAAGGAATTTTCCTGCATTAGGAATGCAGGTTTAGGTCTTATTTTAGATGGGTGGGCAAGGCAGTGAAAGGATCCTGGGGGATAGGTGGGGAAGGTGACACCCCTTGCTGAAGCTGACTGTTGTATAGAAAGCACCACAGAAATTGTAAAAGGCAGTAAGACAGAGCAAGAGAAGGTGTAACTCTCTAGAGTATGTGGTTAGAGCTGATCTGGAAGGAGGGAGTTTGCAGTTACCATCTCTGCTACTAGGTTTCTTGAGGCATTTTTTCTTTAGACAGCCACTTGATGAAAAAAATGAAAACTCTCCTGGCAGCAGAGGTGACTACATTTTATGTAAGAACCATATGCCATTTTGTCCTGAGCTCTTAGCATCTTATTTTGTTTTCAGGACAACAGCCCACAAGGCTCGTACTGTATTGCGGTGCGGGAATAAGCTGGTCTTTGGCATTACTCATGGCTGGCCTAAGAGATGTTTGCTCTTTCTTTTTTCCTTCCCCCAAACTTGACATTTTTGCAGTGTAATTAAGTCCTCCACTGTTCCATGCATAGATGATCTTTTGAACAAGTACTACTACAAAAACCCTCACATTTAGCCAGCTTTCCCTAAAACACCAACAATACTATAAGCAGGTTTTCCTGTATTGGATATTTCAGCATGCCAGCTGTTACAATTTATGTAATGTGTTTAATGAGCAAGGGAGATTATTATTAGGTAATTGAAGAAGGCTGTTCTTTCTAATTAGTTATTTGCCTTTCAGTCCTGGATGTTGCAAAAAGATCACTGTGGTCTGTGTCAGTTGTATCTTGATGTGTTTTGATTTGCTATAAAGCAGCTGTGCATCTCAGCGATGCACGTGAGAATCGGGGGGTGAAAGTAGCCAGAGAGTTTTTTATGTGAAATGAGAAATGTTATCACTGGCTAATTAAGTAGCAAGTGAAGCAATTAATTCATAACATATCTGTATACATGGCCAAATTCTACTTAGTGGGTTTACTTATTGATACAGATGTATTGGTACAGAAATATCAAATGGAAAAGTAGCGCAATAAGTTAATAATTGTGTAGCTTCTTTAGACGCCTTAAAAAAATGACGGCAAATTGGGTTTTGGTTCAGTTCAATGGAAGTTAATTAACTGATACACCTAACAGGTTTTGTTGATCCCAGCATGCGTGTGATCTCAGACTGCTTCGTCGCTTGAAACGAGATGCGAGCAGAGCAGCCCAAAGGAAGAGAGGGTGACACTGGTGAGGTAGCAGAGCCCAGTAGTAGACACCAGTGCCCTGCATCGCTGTGGTTGCCAGCAGGAGACCACAGAGAGGACAGCGCAGTTTGGGAAACGCTGCGCTGTTTTTTTCAGTGACATTTGTAAGAATAAAGCAGGCACGTAGAAAGGGGAAAGCTGCAGGCAGAACTATGTGCTGCTGTTGCACGTAACGTGAAGCAACCTTCTGTCTAAACTCACTGTTTTCTGGTATGATGATAAAAACTAGCAGGTACAGAGAGTATGGGAGTGCCAGTGTTGTTAAGAGGGTGTTTTAAATGGTATTGCATGTTCTCTGCCTTGGCTGTTTAATTCAGACTGGCTTGGAGAATGGTGTTATCAAATGGAATAAAAATTTGCTGTGCAACTATAGACAAAAGACCTTAAGTGATCTGAAGGGAGGGCTGAAACTTTCTGGTATGGCATCTGCAGGTTTGTTATTAAAATTGATTAGTTAGCTATTTTTTTGACTTTGCATTTCTTATGTGAATACTGTGTGCAGTTAAGACACCAGTTTAAACAGATAACCATAATTTATCAATATAAATATGCCCCATCCCTGGAAGCATTCAGGGCCAGGCTGGATGGGGCTTTGAGCAACCTGGTCTAGTGGAAGGTGTCCCTGCCCGTGGCAGGGGGGTTGGACTGGATGACCTTTAAGGTCCCTTCCAACCCAAACCATTCTATGATAAATACAGTAACTTTAACATGCTTTCTCTTCCCTGAAGAATGTGGAAAGAATGTGCTTAAATTTTATTTAATTACAGTTTCCTAAATGTGGTATATTTTTCTGTTTTCTTTATAAGGCTGCATTTGTCTGATGATGTAGTGCAGACCTCTTAAAAATCTGTGTAAAATTTATGGTATTTGTAAATATTTTCTTAGTTATAGATATGCTATGGGTATGGCTTTCTCTTATACCGATCTTAAAATTAGTGAGTGGTAAACCAGAAGATATCAATCTTTATATATATATTTAAGCACGCCTCTGCTTGCAAAATACTTGTATCTGCTTGTTTTGAGCTGAAATAGTAAGTCTTCAGTCTAGAAGTCATAGTAACCACTCATGTTGTAGCAGACCTCTATTGGATAACAAATAGATAACCTTGGATATTGGAAAATGTTTTTTATAAATGGTGGCTTTTGACATGATGTGCTGTGTTATTTCAAGCAAATTGTTTAATGTCTCTGTCCCTTTGTTTCCCCCTTTGTGAAAGGGATGTAAATCTGTTGGGGTTTTTTGTTTGGGTTTTTTTTTTTTACTTATCCTCTCTTTTTCCTTTAGAAGCAGGAGAAATTAATAAGCTGTTAAAGGTTAGTAAAGAGAGACAATACTTTCTGTTAGACCTGCTGACATAGCTGGGAAAAAAAAAGACAAACTTTTGTGCTCACAAGCTCTTCTTTGGGTCATATTTATAGATAATTATAGAGTGTCTTGAAATACAGAGCATGCCTGTCAATACTTGCTTGTCAAAAAAACCCCCCATTTTAAAGTATCTGGAAGAGGCTGTGTCTGTAACACAACTTATTACTCACCTAGGAGTCCACGAATGCATAGACCACATACATAGAGAGAGACGCAGAATATTTAGCGTGTGCTGTGCACTAGAGTTGGTGGACCCAGAATGCATTGGACGTAGAGTCACTCCTGCAGTCCAATGGCAATTAGCCTGCAGGTTCCTGACACCCAAAAAATTGGTAGATCAGGGTGAAGCTGTAGAATTAAGAGGAATTAAGAGCACCGTACGTTGCTTCTGCAGCTCAGAGAAGAGATTCATACCCAAACTTACGGAGGGACATTTGTCCACCTCTAGCAGCTTGGTGGTTGAAGTGTAAGTTGGAATCCAGTGCTCAGGGGAAAAGCAGGTCATTAATTTAGGTCCCCTGGATGCAGTACCTAATGTCGGGTCTCTCCCTTTTGAGCTGTTAACTTCTGAGTGAGGAAGTGTGCTCTTTTGTCGAGGTTTTTCTCTAGTCATCAAAACTGACCTTTGAAAGGTACATGGTAACATCTGAACATACTCGTTCCTTGCCTTTTTTAATTTTTACCTGTAATGCAGCTCTTCAGTGTGAAATCGGAGGCTCAAAAATCCAGTGAGGTCGATTGTTAGTTTATTTTTAAATAGATATGATATATATGATATATATATATATATATGTGGCATCTATTTTTTATATATGTATCTCTATGCTTCACCTCGCCTGCTGCTTAGCAAAGGTTTTCCCTTAAGCATCCTGCTGCAGTGTTTTACGCTCGGTGCTTTGCTGAGGCAGGAGGGACCTGAGCCCACTCAAGTGCTTCGCTTATTAGTGGTTTATTGAGCAAGGGCTTCTGAATCCCTGATACCATTCTGGTATGCTAGCAGATACCTTTTTTATTAATGACAGGTTAGAAAGATAGCTTTGAGGGGGTTGTGAAAGTCAGAGATTTCTATGCTGTTTTTTATCATGGGCAGCCACGTCACCTCCTCGCTAAAGTTATTTACTAATCTCCATACTTAACGTGGGTGGGGTTTTTTGGAAGGATTTTTTTTCTGCTTCCATCAGAAGACTTTCCTATAGCTTCACTTCTCATGTGCATTCTTCTCATTTCCAGCGTGGATTTATTCACCACCAGTTCACCTCCATTCAGCTGAATGCCACTGTTATTCTGCAGCTGAAGCAACCCCGTTCCCCCTTCCCACTACTGCTCCCTGCCACCCCAACTTCTCCTGGGACGTTCGCTGGAAACAGGCATACCCCTTCTCAGTCTTCGTTTTACTCAGCCAAAAAAACCCACCATGTTCTATTTCCCTGCTTGTAAGACAGGCTTTCCTTTCCTTGAGTCATCTTGGCAGCCCTCGCCCGTGCCTGCTCCAGGCTGAATCCGTCTTATTTGGATGTTGGTGACCAGAAGCATGCGCAGCATTGCAAGTAGAGATTCGCCGCAAGAGAAGAAGCCTTGCCGCGGCAGCTTGCTGCCTTTCCTAGACAATCCGTGCTTGATACATCCTTGGGGCTGGGATTGCCTTTTATACGGTTTGTCACACTGGTGTCTCCGCTGTCAGTCAGTGGTTGATCAAAGCATCCCTGACGTTCTCCTCTGCCGCAGCCAGCTCCATCCCCAGGTTACAGGCGAACATCTTCCCGTCTGTCTCTGCACTGACGTGTGGGGCTAGAAATACTTTGTTCCTTCGTACTGGTCTTCGTTCTCCAGATTTCAAGGTCATCATCTTCTGTCATACCCTGATTCTTCTCTCTTCCCATTGCCACACGAGCTTGAGTCATCGGCACATTTCATCAGCTTATCTGGAGCTTCTGAGAAACACAGATCTGGTGTCCCGGAGATAGGAAGCTTAACGGTGTAATCAAAGCGGTTGGTTTCTGCATCTCTGACTTTACAGCCCCGCCAGCCTATGTCCCCATGGGTGACTTCTCCTGGGACTGATCCCATGTCCAGCTAAGCCAATTGTAAACCTCTAGTTGATCTCATGGAGCACTCCACTGTCCCGACATTTTCTGTACCTAAGTGCAGCCTATTTTGCCTGTTTCCAGTGTGGTGCCTTAATGGTTGTTCCCCTATCTGGGGAATTAAGTGCAACAGGCTTTCCCTCTGTCTGAGGTATATACTTTTTGAAGCTGTATTTATAAATCCATTCATTTAAATACTTTGGGAGCTCTCAGCTGTGATATCATGACATGAATCCCTACCTCTAGGTTTCCATGAGGACCCTTTCGCAAGAGAAAAGCCATTGACCCTCACAGTCAAGGGTTCTTAGAAATTATCTGGCCAGCAATGTGCATCGGTATGTGCTTCCACTGTTTCTGTGAATAGCAAGTGAGATTTTGGTTTTTTCTTGCTCCTGCAGGCTTCTTTTCAAAAAAAAAAAAAAAAGGAAATCTGCAAGATTTATCTTCCCCTTAGTTCTCTTTTTTATTTTGAGAGGAATGTTTCATGCTTTTGCAAAGGGGGTGTGTGTTGGACTCTTTGTTTTCTTTTGCTTTTTTCCCCTCTTCTGTCAAAATTCCATCTCTGTTTTCCATCAAGGATATGTGAAAAGTATTTTCAATATATATCATTAAATGGTTTCCTTGTTCTTATACTACTCCCAAGGCATCTGCTGCTGAATGCTTTTGGAAACAGGATACTGGGCCTGCATGGACCTTGGTCTAACACAGTACAGCTGGTTTTGTTTTCTTAAACGCTGAATCATCTGTCACAAAAAGTGATTTTTATTTATTTACTTGTATGCAGCTGCAGTGGCTCTGGAGAAGCAGAGTCTGCGGTTTGCTCTTCAGAATATGAAGACAAATTCAAAGGTGTACAACAGCTCATCTAAGTAATTACAGAAGTGTTCCTAATTGTAACCTTCTGCCGAGCACAGAGGCAGTAAGTGTGTGTTGCAATGAAGTGTGCAACTTGCAGAAAGTCTAGATGTTTGAGGAGAAGAGCCAGAGACCCCAACAGCAGGGAAAGAGGGAAGCTACCCCAGCTTGCACTCTGGAGGGGAAAAAAGTGGTGCCAGAGGGGAACAAAATCTGCCCAACTTGGTAGTTGTTGCTGCCGCTTCTCCGGAAGGGGAATCAGAGGGAATGGGGTGGGGGGCGTTCCAAATTCCATAGTACCTTATCAAAACTGTAGATGATAAATGTTTTATTAAATAGTCAGTTTAGCAAAACTTTAAGGGCCTGCAACTACAACCTTTCAAACCTTCTTTTTGAAAAGTCTGTTTTAACATTAATTTTTATACTTAAATATTTTCCCTTTTAATATGTATAATAATAAAAAGTTGCTGATTTTTTTTTAAGAAGCAGACATAGAAATGTGAGCTCTGTTGCCTTATAAAGTTTTTTTTTTTCGTATTCCTAATTCATATACCACTGAAGTCAGTAACAGGTTTGTGGTATGCTGCAGTGAGCCCAGACATGACTGGGAATCATAGAAAAGCTGTTATTAATGACACTGGACTAATAAAGATGGTCTTACAATGATAGCCTTGGAGTGAGGTCCTTTAAGATTCCTGGGCATTAATTTTACCTGTTTATGTGGCCATATGTAAAGGCAGAAGTTTTCTTGAGATTAGGATGTGTGTTCACAGAATTTCCAACCAATTTCTACATTTGGACATTGAAGTTAGACTTTTACTTTACTTTCACTGTACTTTTACCCATTTAATAATGAGAACTGATTTTGTAATTAAGTGCACTATCACCTGATTTAATTATTTTTCCCAAGGTTAGTGTTTTTCACTTACTGGTTTTTTTTTAAATTTTATCGTTTGATGCATTCACTTTCTACCTGTATGTTCTTTTTTTTATATTTTTAAAAGGAGGCTAGAAATTTTGAAAACCTTGACCCTTATTTTTATGTTATAAATTGTCAGAGCATTTACACATACTGGGCTTTGTTGACTTGTTGCTCAGGGGTTAGTTAAAGTTGGCTGAATATCTGTCCTAAATACTTCCTGGCTGCGGTACTCGGAATAGCAGTTTTCGCTTCTCCGGTGGTGGTGAACTAGCCAACAGGCAATATATTTTTATCTGACTCTACTGTCCTTGAAGCACTTTCATTTTAAGGAATGCCAGTGTGTATTTTTATTTTAGGTTTAAACAAAGAAAAGTTTAAGCTTCTGGAAAAGGAGTTTATTTTTTCTAACTGTAGGGCAGCTCAAGAGAGGTAGGAATATTAGTGTTAGCCCCTAATCTATTCATGAACATGAGCAAACCAAAGGACCGGGTGCAGTTTGGTTTATATGTTAAGTTACCTTTCCAAACAGAAGATGATGTTTATCTGAAGACCATTAAATAGGTGCTTATGTATAGGTAATTATTTGAACACATAAGCTTGGGCTTGCCCACCCCTTGTTTTGTGGGATCTGCCAGTGCTAAGGTGGGGGGGT
This sequence comes from Haliaeetus albicilla, assembly GCF_947461875.1. Lineage (NCBI taxonomy): Eukaryota > Metazoa > Chordata > Aves > Accipitriformes > Accipitridae > Haliaeetus > Haliaeetus albicilla. The sequence goes on along the minus strand of NC_091497.1, from coordinate 7,659,712 downwards.
CGGGTTGGCTTGGGTTGGCTTGGGTTGGATAGGGTTCTTTGTTGTCTTTTCTGCTGAATCCTCAGAGATGGGTGTTGACTCGTGGACAGCACCAGCAATCCCACACCTCCCAGTGCAGCTACCCAGAGCCATCCTGGATAATCCCTCTGTCTGTGTGGGAAGAGGCAATGGGAACTGGGGGTGCTGAATATTGCTGTGGAGTACGGCGTGGTGTCCAACAGCTGAGGGACTCCACCAGCCTCCGCAGACAGCTCGCTGCTTGGATCCATGAGCCGCGGTGCCTGCTTGGGCCATGCAGGGGCACGGAGAAATGTCGCAAAACAACTCTCTCATTCCCAGACTGGTGAATGCTCTGTTACCTGTACTCCCCTACAGCATCAGGGGGTTTGTGGGGTTTTTTTGAATGTTGGAGAGTAGTGGTAGCCATCAAGTTTCCATCATAGCAGGGTTGTCGTTGTCCTCGTAGCTGCAGAGAGATGTGAAAAATACTTCATTGTACATCTAAGGTCTAGTGTGTGTGTGAGTTTGTTTTTAATAGCAAGCATAAAAGGTAGATTTAAAGCATTAGAATTATGTCTTAGAGGTCTTCATAGGTTGTCAGCTCTTTGTGTGTCTGCAAGAAATACATGATAAATTGGCAGACAGGTGTTTGATGATATATAAATTGTTGTCTGGTACTCAAATAGCTTTAACGTTTTCCAACTGTAATCAGATGTATCTGAAATTGTTCAGCTTTACTCTGAGAGACCTTCAGTTCCTCATTAATTCTAGTACTCTGTGAGTAGTTAACAACTCTGTGTAAGGCTTTATATTTCCAAAGAGCCATGTTTAATTACCTAGTGATTGGCCTTTATGTTGGCCTTTATGTTGGGGTTTTTGTTAAATGCTGAGAAAAGTTCTTTGTATCAGACTTGCTGGTGTTTTTGCATTGTTTCCCTGTAGTCTCCAAACTGGTAATTCCACTTGTTAAACTGGGTTGGCTTTTGCAATCTCCTTTGTTGTGGGATTCTCCTTTGCTTTCCCCAGTACATTCCAGAAATTGTTTGCTTGCAGGCAACTCTATTTATAAGCTTGTTTCATTGCTGTTTGATGTTTGAAAAGGTTTTTCATAGCTCTTACCTTTTCTTTGGTTTTGCTATGATATGCTAATCAAATTTTCCTTAACTAGTTAAAACTGAACACTTTATTTGTTAAATACAACCAGCCAGCGGAATCCTTCAGGCGTGAATCCCCATTCTTTGCTGTCTCTCTATTGCATTGTTCTCAGGATTATAGCATGGGAAAACTAATAAAGCATGGCCTATAGTATGGTGGGTGGCTGTACAGATGATGAACCTTCTATTGAGGCCTCGATACCTTTAAAATGCACTTTCTTCTCAAAGCAGAGTTGACATTTAAAGCTAATTTGGCGTTCTCTATTCACTGAAACTTTGAGACTGGGACTACCGTTGCTGAGAAGAACTTGGATAAGTACTTGCTGATGAAACACTGGGCTTTCAGAGTGGGATGGCAAAGTAAAATAAATAAAAATCCCAGTGACATCTACTAGAGGAGACAATTTTTTAAAAAAATGTTAACAGCACTGCTGTAGTCTTAATGTCAATTTAAAATTCATTAAAATACATTTTCCCCATTGGCAGTGTCTTCCTTTCTACTGAAGTTACTTGCCAAGGAAGATTAAGATTATTTACTGTATTCCACATGATGTGCTGTAGGAAGGCAAGATACTTCTAATCAGTCTGCTTTTAAGGTATCTAAAAATCTACAGAAACAAATGGAACTAAATAATTGTAAAGCTAATAATGACGTGCTTGGGGTGCATTCGTGTTTAACTCATCTCCAAAGCAATGTCTGCATCGGAGGCTGTATCTTTAGAGGTACAGAGGTGCCCTCATAAAAATCTCACATATTGTATGTGGTTGGTCTGCCTGTATGTATAATCCACATGTCCTGTAGCGTGTGGCTTGCCTACAAATGAAAGGAGATGACTGCAGTCCTTCCAACCTCCTGCATCTTTTACTTGTGTGTTTGTGATCTGTTTGGCAGCGCCTAGGGTCAGAGCTTTGCCCTCGTACGAAGATGCTCCATCTGGTTCATAGGTCTTCCAGAGGATCCCTAATGGGTTTCAGGTTCCCATACTGTGTTTGTTGGTACCCTGATACTTACCCCTACAGAGCAGCTTATGTGCCCCCAAGACTGGCCTGAAGATGTGAAAACATCTTTGAAAGTAGATCTTTCTGTTTGCTTTCATTGTTTTATTTATTTACTAAGTAGTATAGCATAGGGATTTAATAGCCTGAAGCATGAGGTTTTGTAGGCTGCCTTGTGAATGAGTGGTAGGAGGTAAATGATGGCTTGTATCAGGAGTTGTATCTTTTGGGCATGATTTTACATTACATTTGACGAAGAAAACCTAACTCTAGTCTTTGTCTTGCTAACATAGCAAAATAGCTCTTAGTGCTACATGTGCCAACCTTCATGTGGTCACTGCTGGTTGAGAGGCTCCTCTCTCTGCTGTGCTGGAAACTGATGGTAAATATTGCTAGGTACTACAGGATGGTTAAAATGTCTTAAAATGTTTTTAATATGTTAGTGTTAAATTTGTACAGTCGTCTGAACTCCCTCCTGCCCTTTCTCCATCCAGACACTGAATCCCAAATGATTAAACAAGGGAGTTGGTTAAACCCTGTCTAGATGCTGGTTAGTGACCTCATATTTTGACTATTTCTCCTGATGAATGGTACTCATCCATCACAATTTTTCTTCGCTGAAAAGCAGCAGGATAGGAAAAAAACACTGATTTGGCCATTTAAATACCTCTTTTCCAGACTGTCTGCAATTACAAAGGCTTTTTGAAAAATCTGAATCAAGATTGTTTCAATTATGATTAACGTTTCATACCAGACCACATTTTAACCTGAATGTCCTTCAGATTGAATTTGACGTGCCACAGCAATTGTAATAACTTTGATGTGCGTATCAGACAAATAAAAATAGAAACAAATACTTCATGGCTCCTGGCTGTGAAAGAGCCACTCTTGTGAAAAGCATGAGATCATTATGCATTTTTTTCTTCCATAAAACTTTGTTTTGATTTGTGGAGTTTTAGTTTAATATGTTCTTCAGCCTTGCGACATTTATAAAGAATATTTAAACCAAAGTCCTGCAATGTAGCTGTGATGAGTGATTCTCCTGGGAATGATGAAGACACGGTTCAGCCACGCTGCCAGCCCAGGTGATGAGCTGGATGCCTTCTTAAAGCCTGTGTGCAGTTTTGGGGACTTGGTGGTTGTGGTCTTCTCCTCCTTTCTGCTCCAGAGACGAAAGTTCTCAGCGCTTTTGTTCACTCCTGCTCGGGAGCAGAGAGGGAGACGGTCTGTGAAGCGCAGGTGGTGTAATCTTCACCTAGTTTCTTACTTGGTTGTTGTTACCACTTTGGCGTAAAAAGCAGTGATGGAAGCCTTGGCTGTGCCCTTGGCGTCTGACAGCATCCTGCCTCCTCCTCCTTGGCACCCCAATAAAGGGGAGCATTTGACAAAAAGACATCTGATGGGAATCGCCGTCTTGTGACTGCTGCTCAGATAAGATGCAGGCAGTGAAAACACTTTACCCACAAAAGAAAGTCATAAATTATGTGGCCCTTTGGTTCCTGTTTGGAGAACAGTATTTCAGACCCTGTGTTAGTTTCTCCGGAGAAACAGATGAGAGTGGTGCCAAACCTGTGAAGGCTTCCAGGAGACAGACACTGAAAGCAGTCAGTTTGTCACTGTTGCAGGGGAGCCTACTTGTCTCCTGTAGAAACTTTAAGGGGAAGGAAGAACAAGTCACAAAGGTACTTCCTTTATCCAAGTACGTTTGCACGTTTTACAGTAGGTCTTGTAATAGCCTGTCAATACTTGATGAACTTTCAGGGTGGGAGGGTATCACCTTCAAAATGCTGAAGAAAACAAATCAGAGAAGAAGTCCGTGTTCAAGTCAAATGGTCATGACTTTTTTTCTTTCTGCATAGATCATGGGGCTTTGCTGTGACACTGGGAAGACTTGGTACACTAGTAAACGATCCCTTTCAATGCAATTTGAAGTATAACAAAGAGTTTGCCTTGAAATGACGTTTATATGCTTATAGGCGTTATTCTCCAAGATGCTGTTTGGTAACTCTTTATTCTGTCTGTGGAGTGCATCAGCTGGAACTGCTTGCATTGAAGTATTTCTGGACAAATGGTCCAGCAGATTTCATTTTTAATGTGTTACTGAATGTTTTGTTTACTGTCATTGTATTTAAATACTTTTATTTCTCTGTAAGTGCTTGGAGTTCCTGCGATCATTAGCCTTTGGTCGGGTGTGTTGATGAGGCATGCATGATTGTTTTATTACCAACAGTCTGCCATCATCATCACCTGGATTTAATCTTGCCCACCACTTTCCAAATAATATCCTCCTTTTCTGTGGTTTGTAAGCCTCTCAAAATGCAATTATCTGGGCTGAAACGTATGAGTGACTGACTTAGAGTGTTTATTTAAAGTTTCAGTGAAACACTTTAACCGTTTTTGAGAAACAGCGAGACGTAAATACCTTGGTTTTCCTTCTTAAGTGTTTCTTAGGAGTGGTTCAATAATAAACTTGATTTCTCATTGTTTACAGCTGAACCTTGAGATCTAGCAGCAGAAGGGTTGCTCTGATATCAGTAATTTCCCTTATGCTATTTTTATGAAATGTCACCCCGATTTGGTCATTTTGTAAGTGAAAACTCGCCACCTGCGCATGCCCAGCAAAGCCCATGTGCCGGCCGGCATGCCGATCAGACGGGCTACCGAGCCGGCTGCAGAGCGAGGACTGAGCGACAGCTCTCTCTGCCTTTGCTCCGTCTGGTGTCAGGCGTTGGTGCCGGGAGTGGGGAAGAGGCGATGCCAAAGGCGAGGAGAGGCAGAGGAAGAGGGAGAGCTGGGACAAGGTGGGAGTTCGCCCGGGTGAACTGGGTGGGAGCCAGGAGTTGAGGAAAACGCGTCGGAGATGTGCTGTCCAGGTAACATTAGCGTGCGCTCTCTTCCAGCCTTGTATTTGACTCTGCCGGGGGGTGTGCACGTCAGAGACAGCTTTCTGGAGAGGGGATGGCATGGGGAGGGGGTCAGGTCTCCATCCAGAGGATGCTGGTGCAGCAAGCGAGGCGGGCAATGGCAGAGTTGGCAGGAGGTGGCCTCCTGGTCAGGCATTCACTGCTCCTCTGGAGACCAGCGAGTGAGTCCCCAAAACAGGCAGCTTCTCTGCTAGCCCTTAGGCGGTTGGACTCCCAAAACCCAAGAGGAGTAGGAGTCTAGTGGAGCACCTGCATGTCCCACGTGGATGCAACGGCAGAGTGGAAGGAGGGCAGAGATCTGCAGCCAAAAAATGCAGGCACTTCTCAGCTCTTTAACCATATTTGGTCTCAGTTTATTCAGTGTAGAGTGGGAGTAATGCTGTCTAGTCTCACAAGAAGACCAAGAAATCCATTAATAATTTTAATGGAGCCATTCCTAATGTGATCCTATAGAGCCAGCCCTATGGATAGGCCCCAAAGGAACTGAAGATCTTGTATTCAGGCCAGGAGATAGATGAATGTGCATTAGAGTACTACTGCCTGCTGACTGTCGGGGTTAAAAGAAGTACTATTCGACTGCCTATTTGCTGTCTGGGAAAGAAGGCTGTGTAAAATAGTAGATGCCGTCATGTAATTGAGGTTGGTATCACCGCGTCTTCTCGTGACACTGATGAACACAGCTAGCATGGACATTGGAATACACTGACAATGTCACCGCAGAGCAATAAATGGTAGGGAGTCCGATGTGTGCGCTCCCCTGAAAGTCATGGATATATGCCTTGGAAAACCCGGAGGCAGTATTTTAGTTTGAGATTAACCTAGAATTTTATTTAGCTGAATCTGTCTTAAGGAAGGAAATAATTATCTGCTCCTCCAACATAGTATTGAGAAGGTATAAGCACTTTCAAGACCACAATCACATATTCTAGTACTTAGACGAATATAGCATTCAAGGAAGGTTATAAGACATCCTAATGTGTCTTATCTTTTCTCATAACCGTGATTTAGCTGCCTAATTCTGTAAGCTACCATTTGAGATAAATGTAACTGCATTATACTTCTTGCTATTTTTGCTAGATCTTCTGGAAGCTTCCTAATACTGGGTGGAGGGGGACAGATAGCCCTTCGGCAAAAAGAAAAGGGTTTTTTGGAGTTACTGGGATGCCAGGGCTTCGTTCTTTCCTCTTGTTTGAATTTCTGGACCTCTTGCCACCCTTATCCCCCCGCTTTTTTTTAAGCTGATCTAGATTGTTGATTCTCTGGGTATTTCTCACTGATAACTCTCATATCCTGCTGCTTCGGGGCAGGGATCTCGCTGCCCCTCCTGCTAGTAGTGCTGGTTTCTCCGTTCCCTGAAGAGGGAAATCCGAGGTGTGTTGGACTGCAAGAAAAGATAGAAACTGAAACATCCCATTGATGTTAAAAAAACAATTCCCAGAAGAGGAGGAGTATGGAAAAGGCTAGGACAGCTTCCTGCTTACCTTTTGCTTTTCAGGTCAGGCACGCTTGGTTGCTCTCTGTAGGTGGTCCCGTAGTGATACGGTGTCTTTTCATCTCAACAATTTGTTTGCTGCTTCTCATGTGGTTATAGATAATACGAGGGATTTTACATGTGGTTCTTCTTTGGAAATGAAATATATTTTAATTTTTAGGATTTTTTTCTTTAATTTGTGCTTTTTAGTGCAGTTCCGCGTACGTGGAATTTCTAAAACACCGAGAAGTTTCTGTGTGATTTCAGCAACTTTCCAGTGAGTTGAGAGCTACTGTCAGATGCCAGCCCTCGCTGGCTCATCCTGGGAGCGAAGCCGATGATTTATTAATAACGCAGCTGCGGTTCCAGCGCTGCCACTGAGGGCGGGTGAACGCTCCTCCTCTGCAGAGGGACAAGACAGTGTACTTTTCACCTCTGCAATTACATAAGGTATCCTCAGCAATTTGAATATTTAACTCGGCCCTAGCTTTTTCCTTTTTTTTGTGACGCGATCAGCCAAGAAATCGCGAAATCCCTGACAGGGAAGAGACCCAGCAAGCCCCAGCCGGACTGGGAGCCCCGGCGCGTTGTTCGGTGCGGGCACAGGGTGGCCCGGTTGGGGTGAAAGCGTCCTTACAAAGTGTGACAGAGGGTCTCGCCGATGGCAGATCGGGTCACCCCCGTCCCGGTTCGTGGCTGCTGGGCATCCAGCTCCAGTGTTGGGAGCTGTGACACGCTGGTGGCCAAGGTGGTCGCTTGCTACCGGTCCTTTCGGTCCACCTTTCTCTGCAGCACACCAGTGGGGTACATAAGGGACTTGCTACATAGTGCTGATGACCTTTTCCATAGGGTGGGACTCTTTCAAATAATGGGCCTTTTCCAAATCTCTTTTGATTTCACCGCAACTCTCAAGTGAAGCTTCTTCTCAAGGCTCCTGTCCTGGTTTTGGCTGGGGTAGACTTGATTTTCTTTTTAGTAGCTGCTATAGTGTTTTACAGCACTGTCCTCCCATTTCCTTCTGATCTGGTCAGCCAGGCTCCTCACTGCCAATGTATGTCTCCTGCTCCTTTTTGATGCCATGTAATTGATTTTATGGCTTTTTCTGAGGCATGTTAAGATTCACAATGTGTTGTTGAAGGAACCATTGTTAGCGTACCAGTCTATTGTCTGGTCCTTGCTGGTCTGCTCACCATTTGGGCTCATGGGCATCCCAGCAGCAAAGACCTGTCCTCACTACTCACTCTTTCTTTTCTGACCTGGTTATGGTGGAGGATGTGTGGTATGGACGTTGGAGGGTGTAGTCCATGTGCTGAGTCATGGTGGCTTTCCTTCACGGGCCACCAAGAGAGAAATAAGGTGTCTTCAGGGCTTGACTGTCGGTTCTGCAGTTATCTTTGGTTACCTTTTCACTGCAAAGTGGTGTTTCCAAGCCAAGGGAGTTTAATCTCAGTCCTGTTCATATGAGCAAGCTTGCATTAAAGTCAGCATACATCTGCTTGAAGGATTTTATGGGAACTGTAAAGGAGGTGAGGAAGGAGGTACATCAGGAAGCGATGCCGTGCCATGCCCATCTTCATGCTTGGTCTTCTGCAGTTTCTCTTGCCAGCCGACCTGGAGTCAAACAACTACCGTCCTTTACTGACATTACTTCTGGAATGGCTATTTTTGTCTGCTCTTGAGATACTGAGAAAAGTTGAAGAAAATTGCCTCTTTCCAAGCTCTTATCTTCTTTTATGGTTCAGTCAAGTTAAACTTAATGGTGGAGTATGTTGTTTACCAGCAAAAAAATCTGTGTCACCTTGAGTTACCGTGTGGTCCTACCTGCAATTTACACAGGCTGTCTTCCACAAAAACACTCGATCCTTGTGAAGAGTGGGTGCGTTAAAGCTGCCCAGCCATCAATTAAATGCGTGTAATGCTGTATTGTGAGACTCCATAAAGGTTTTAGACGTTCTTTCTGTCATGCATGAATCTGCAAATACGTTGACTTCTTTGAATGGGCAGAGTTGGAGGACTTAAATCACCACTCTGCTACCGCAACCCATCTTGAGTCGCATGGCAGGCTGCATCTGGTCCTTCCGAGGGAGGAGCTGTGTGTTTGGTAGAGCCCTGCACAAGGCGACTTCGCGTCCTGTGAAGAGTCGCACCACCCATGTAACTGAAATCAGACATTTGGGGAATTTTAACTAAACGAGGTCACGCTTCCCTCTGCTTTCTTTACGTTCGTTCCATAGGGGTCTTCCCCTATACTGTGCGTTGACTGCCTCTCGTTCCGTGAAAGTTCCCTCTGTGCATTAGAGTCAAGGTTTATTTCAAGGGTTGTCCACAGTTGCTTGTGATGTACTGATCGACGCTGGTAACCAAACATAAAGCTAAGATAAAAATAACTGGTTTAGATTTTGAGTGCCAGTGAGGGGAAGAAATAAGCTTTATTTCCCTATTATTCTCAAATTATTTTCAAGGCAGTAAACACAGAAATAAAATAAATTGATATTAGTTTAAACTGTTGCTTCTTTGTCTGAATTTTCTTTGTCTTATTTGTTAGAGTAATATTGAAGATGTTTGTCAAATGACTTACAATTTCATAAGCATCTTTTTTTTTTTGGCATCTGCAATATCTGCATGAGTTCTTTCTCTTCTGAGCAATTTAATATCGAGTACACTTCCCTTGATATTGCAAGGCAAATTATTAAACCATTCTCTATAGCCATCCTTCTCAACATTTGTTTGAAAGAGCATCTTGAGAGACTTGGAGCTCTGTGTGCATTGCATATGTGCTCTCCAGTAGAACATTTTGTCTTTTTCCATTTAAATAAATATCTCCTATTAAGTCTTTAGTGTTAAGACTCTTACATCATTTAGACATTCCATCTTTTTGTAAGACCTCCATTTTTCTTCAATATTTCTCTATTTTTTCTGTCAGTTATGGGCAGTTCTTGTTCTCTAACTTTATGAATAAAATGATCATTTTTATTTTACCAGCTTTTAGTTTCTTACAAATAATTGAAATCATTAGAAGAGCAGCTGATGGCTTTCTTAGCTTGTTGGAAACAGAACCAAGCTGAAGTCACCTGAGAATTTTTTGCCTTTTCCTTTTCTACTTTAAGAAAGTGAATTTGCTTTCTACTTTTCCTTGAAACGGAAGAGTGTAGGTGCGTATAAATATGTATGCACACTCACTAACTATGGTGGGCGGACTTGCAAGGTGGCTTTGGAAATACAGAATTAATTTCTCAGTGAAGTTTCTAAGTTGGTTTTGTTGGTGTTTTTTGGGTTCTTCTCCAGGAAAACAGACCCAACAGCTGTAATATTTAAAGTGTAATAGAAGAGTTACTTGTGTTTTTTTGAAATACATTTTTTCCTTTAGGTCTTTGTGCCAGTAAGGTGTATGGGAACAAGTGAAGTTTGAGACATTTGAACTCTCCATCAAAAGCTTAATATTTCTGTTACTAGTACAGTTTGGTCCTTTTGAAATTATTTTTCTTTTCCTCAAATAGTTCAAGTATGTCTCATTTTCAAGATAAGGGATCTTATTCTGATCTCCATTTTTTTCTATAAAATTAGATGTGATTCTGCTTAGACTAAAGGACTCATGTTTTCATAAGCGTGCATATTTGCAAGTCAACCTACTCTGGATGTGAAATTATGCAAAATTCAAAAAAACGTTTGAAGCTTTTTTGTATACCTTAAGGAAGAAATAAAATGCTAAGTTACATTTTTAAAAATCTGTGACTAGTCATTCTTAAGGCTTAACTAAATCCCCTAAGTCCTTGCACATATGCTTAACTCTACAGGCATGTGTAGTCCTACAGATTGTGTGAGATGGTACATATTCACAGCAAGTGCAAAGGGAATACTTTAATGGAGGTGTGGTATCTGTTTTTTTACTTCCCGAGAGAAGTTAAGAAGCAGATAGGCCTGCATAGGAAAATTGAATTCCCACATTGTGATGGTAGATGGAAAATACTTTTTAACTCGGTTCAATCTGAACTCTAGTGGTTTTCCATGAGTGTTGAAAGTGCTGTTGGTGATTGAGCTCTCAAGTACTAAAATATATAGGGAAATGCATAAATGCAAGTCCTGTAGAACAAGAGGAATCATCCCTCTCTGCGTATGAATACTCAGTCAGTGTTTTCTTTAGTTTTTTTTTTTCCTTTTTGGTATTTCTGCATTTGAAAATAACATTTGAACTGGATGTTTTGGGGTGGTAGAGTTAGTGTGGCTGTGTATGGACAAGAGCAGAAGCTTAAGTATCTCAAAATACCCTGCCCTCCTATTGACTGGGTCTATTTTTAGCCCCAGGGAGCTCAGGATTATTGGAATTGAGAAGTTCCTGATTTATGCATCAGTGAAATTGTTAAATTGATTGGGTGAGGCCGCACACATTCCCAACCAGAATTTTTTGAGGGGCATATGAGGAGGAATTCTAAAGCAGAAGAAAGACTTTCTGCTCTTGTCAGAAACTCTTCCAGAGGAGTATTTACGGCTTAGGTACCTCCACAGCTGCTGACACTGCTGTCTCTGTGGCTATTCTTGCTGTGTGCTGCCACAGCCCCAGACAGTGGCCTGTGCTAGCTTTTCCCCTGCCAAGGTTTGAACAGTATGTAATATCTTCAGGTATCTAATATCAATATGAAGCAGGTGATGTCTAGCTAACCAGCATGCCCACAGTTGCAAGCACATTAGTTTATTAAAATGTGATCTGATCTTTACAAGCATGTGCAAGTTTGATGGAGCTGCATGATACAGAAAATTGCAATTTTTTTTTTCCAGTAGAAGAGGTGGTTGTGGCATCAAGTCATTATTACTATTTTTAAAAAAAAATTTTTTTTTGGTGTGTCGTTTCTGACTCCAGCAAATGTTTGGATCTCAGAGTGTCTACCTGGAAACCAGAAAATCTTTTTGCCCTTGTAGAACCAGTTGCTCAGATGCCTTCTAAAACCATTTGTGTCTTGGAAGTCATACACTTTTCTTTTTTTTCCCATAAGACTGCATATTTAATCCTGAGAGATCATAGAATTTCATCTGCATTTGTTAGTTTTAGCTTGTTTTCTTAAGGAAACACGTTTTGCATAATTGCACTATCCATATTTTTGCCAGTATCATCCTCGCACTCCAGTAACTTTTGAACACCCTGGCCAATTTCAAGCTGCTAGAGGCAGACATCTCAAAGACACATCACAAAGTTCTTACCGGTTATGCAGAAATCAGTGTCTGGGTAGAAGAGAGAGATTCAAATTACAACCCCGTTAAGGGAGAGCCTTGAGCTGTGCACTGAGCCGCTCGTGAGCGTGGTCTGCCAGTCACGTACACGTTTTGGCTGGTCCTTCAGGACGAGCGCGGCTTGAGCAAAATTATATTTATGGTGCGAGTTGTTTCTGGGTCTGTAGTTAGGAGAGGTGGGAGGGTGTTCTGGTGGAGAAGGAAGGAGGGAGGTGGGGGTTCAGGGAGGACAGAGGTGGTGGTGGGGAGCTGGAAGCACCCTGGGGAGCGAGGTTAGGAACAAGGGACAGACAGACGTCTGCAAGGAAGCAGGCCTCCCTGGTCCTGCTCCTCGTCGGATAACCTGTCTTTTAAAGGTGATGGGGTGTCCCGTGTCAGATGTTAGGCAGTGCTGTGAGGTGGGGGAGGCATGCTCTGTTCTTTCCCACTGGTAGTATCAATAAATGGCCTCAGTTAACTTCAGATTTGTACGCTCAGCTTCAAGCTGGACTTTACCCATTTCAGCTATTTAAGAAAAATTTAAATAATTTGGCTGGTTTGATGGTGGATAACACTGCTGCTTTGATAGGATGGCAGGTAACCATGGCTGCTGCCTTCCCAAATGTCCTGGTTTTGGCTGAGGTAGAGTTAATTTTCTTTCTAGTAGCTGCTATAGTGTTATGTTTTGGATTTAGTGTGAGAAGAATGTTGATAACACACTGATGTTTTCAGTTGTTGCTAAGTAGCGTTTAGACTAAGCCAAGGATTTTTCAGCTTCTGATGCCCAGCCAGCAAGAAGGCTGGAGGGGCACAAGAAGTTGGGAGGGGACAGAGCCAGGGCAGCTGACCCAAACTAGCCAAAGGGGTATTCCATACCATGGGACGTCATGTCCAGTATATAAACTGGGGGAGTTGGCCTGGGGGCAGATCACTTCTTGGGGTCAGGGAGTGGTGAGCAATTGCACTGTGCATCACTTGTTTTGTATATTCCAGTCCTTTTATTATTATTGTAATTTCCTTATTGTTATCATTATTATTTCTTCCTTTCTGTCCTGTTAAACTGTTCTTATCTCAACCCATGAGTTCTGCTTTTCTTTTCCCTGATTCTCTCCCCCATCCCACTGGGTGGAGAGAAAATGAGCGAGCAGCTGCGTGGTGCTTGGTTGCTGCCTGGGGTTAAACCACGACACCAAAGTATGAGGTAAAGCGTAGAGGGAGTCTTAATTTAGCTGGTATGGTTTAAAAAAACCTAACATGTATCCCTCAGGGCTTAAACCTGAGGCAGGCACACTAACAGAAGACAACATGACAACGTTGCATGGGGATGCTCCTCCTGTAATGGCAACCTTCGAGGACAAGGAGGTTGTCCAAAGGTGCAGCACAGCTCCTCACAGCTGTGCACGGTGGGAGGACACGAGGCAGCTGGCGTCAGCCCAAACTAGACAGGTTCAGACTGAACATAAGGAAAATCATCTTCATCATGAGGACAGCCAAGCAGTAGATCAGATTGCTCAGAGAGGTTGTGCAGGCTCCAGCCGTGGAGTTTTCCAAGACCCACCTGGAGCAACCTGGGCTGACCCCAGGGCTGACCCTGCTCTGAGCAGATTGGACTGGGAATCTCTCGAGGTCCCTTCCAACCTGAATTAGCCTCTCCTTTTGCCAAAAAAACCCCACCACATTGCGCTGCAGAGAAGTGTCTTACAACTATTTTGGATTGACTGTATAGATTGGGGCTGTTAAATTTATTAGTGGCACTTTTATGATAAGCATGCTAAGAAAGTGTATTGACCCCCATCTTAAAAGCAGAATTCAGTACCTGAGCGAAATGATTGTGGATGTGTTAGTTGATTCTCAGCTTAAGAGATAACAGATAAAAGAAACATTGTTTTGCCTTTTTTTTTTTAATTCAAACATCTTATTTGTATGAAAGATAAAGGTAATTTTAGTAAAAACTAACTCATTATTATGCATAAGCTGTTCCTAGCCTGCGCCTGGATGAATTGTTATTACTGTTGTTAATATTAGAGCAATACTAAAATACTGAAGAAAGCTGTGGATTTGTAAAATATTCAAGACAGAGATGTGGCTGTACAACTTGTAGACAGGAAATGGGTTCTTAGTATTTTAATATGCAAAGTTACGGGATGTTACTTCTGCACTCACCTCATTTTGCTTATTTTAAAATTATAATTCTTAGCACATACCTAGCTTTTTAATGTGCTCCAGTCTGTGGGCTGTCTTGTGCTATTGATTTTAGGCAAACTACCTATTGTTCTTAACAGGGAAATCTATTGATTTAAAAAAAAAAAAAAAGTCAATGGTGTGACATGGCTTGTTAAGGGATGTGGTTTTGATATTAAGCCAGTCAGGTAGCAGCTCCCAAGACCATTGCCCTCGCGGAAGCGGAGCCACTCGTTGCTGTGCCTGGGTGATGGGCACTGGAGTCCTTTGAGTTCCCAGCTCCTTGGTGCACCCTTTCCCTCTCCCATTTCTTTACTGGAATGAAGCCTGTGGCGCACCCCCAACACGAGCCACGGCATGTTCCCAGTCTGGATAATTAGCAGTAGAAAAGTAGTTTTTCTGCTAAAACTTTCCATTACCTGCCTGAAATGTGGCCGTATGCATTAGGCTAGGCTAGTTGTAGAGGACAAAGGCAGAGAAGTGAAAGGTCAGAGGTAGGTACCATCCTTGTAGGATGAGGAGAGTAACAGTGCTGGGAATTTAATCTGATGTTTGTTTGTTGTTAGTATCTATTTCAGGTAAGGAAACAGCTTATTGAAAGTGATTTTTTCGGGTGAACTCGCATGGGAAGTGCAGAACAGCTTCTGATGTTCTCGTTGATAACCTTCGCTTCACGGGTGGCAGGAGTTTCTAGGGACCAAGTTTCAAACCAATCTGTTTGTGCCCTCAGTTTCAGGACTCTGACTCATATGTGGGAGCAGGTTAAAAATTGTATGAAGCAATTACTTTCCCCGCTGCCTGCCTCATCCTACTGACAGAGTTTGTGCTGCCATGCACTGGTGGGGACTGAATATCTGTGGAGCAGCTCCTGAACTACTGTGGTTTTAAGAGTTGTGGTGAACCCAGCCTCGCTCCAGAGGCTTGATACTGATGCATCCTAAAGTTAAAGCACTCAATTTTGTCTCTGTACGTGTTACGAGGTGGCCAGCTAGCACAGTAGTTTTTTGCAAGAATCCAAAGTGGAGTCTTATTGTAGACGTTGAGCCAACCAACGTGTTGAATACCCCTGCATGTTGTGTACAGTTGCCCGTTCTGCTGTTTGGTTGATTTGTGCTGTCATCTCAGTTGGACTTCGTATTTGGCTTTTTAATAAAGAAAATAACAGGGTCCCGTTTGATGGAGATAACACTACAAGTTTGAATTTTTGTTCTTGCAATGATTGGTAGTTGGGAATCAGCCCTGTTCCTCTCTGAAACTAATCTTTTGTCAGGAGTTCACAGGGACATGGAGCGTTTGTTAAAAAAGGAATGAAAAGTTGCTTATAGGCATTTCCTTGCAACCATTCTAGGTCCAAAAAGTGGAAGCGGGTCTCAGAATTTATTTAATTTTTGTAGCTAGGGCTGGATTAATCTGCTCACTATTTTCAGTGCTCATTCCACTGCGGTTTATTTTGGGTCATTTAATTTCAACAAGGCTTGATCTGTTTACAACGCTTTCTATAGTAGCGTGACAGGGCCACACAGCTCTTTTATAGTACGTTCATTGCTAACCAGGAGCTCAAAAAACTAGTAAATGAGGCACAGACATGAATAAGTTTAGAGAGGACAGTACATTTTTGTATGGTTGGATTATTTTGGAAAGTTTTCTGAAATAACCGATCTTTTGTGCGCTGTGGGTTGCTTTGCAGAGCTTGAAGTGATGGTATATAGTAGCCGTGTGCTTTCAGAGGCGAGTGTGGAGGGCTGGCTGAAGGCACTCTTCAGGCTTAAGGTACTTCAGAAGCCACTGTGGTTGAGAGTTGCTCTCAGTCCTTATTTGAGGAGCTCTTTTGTTTCCACAGGTAGATACCTCCATCAGGTAGTTTGATTTGATTTTGCTGCTTTAATTTTCAGATTTGCTCTATGAACCGTTCATATACAAAAGAGATTAAGGTTAAATAGATCTCAGTTTAAAAGGTCTTAATCAGTTGGCCTCATCAGCTAACACAAGTGCATGCTCATTGCCCATGCTCCAATTTAACATTATGAAGGCGATGGCCTTGTTCCCCCCAAATGGAAGAGCCCGCCTTCTTCTGTGTCCATCAAATCGTGACTATTTCTGGTTCTGCTCATGCCAGCTGACGAAGTAACACCCCTTTTGTGTACTTTATTAAATGAGGCAGCATTAGTGACTCGCACAACAGAAGTCAGAAGGAAGGCGTGATGTCCTGAAAATGGCTGCATGGTTGAAACAGCACCAAGAAGTGTTCCTGAGCGCCGAGACCATTTTTTTTTTCTTAAATTTTTAGCTTTCTTGAACTCTTCTGGCCTCTGCCCTTTAGCATACTCCTGAGCAGTGGCCAGGCGCCGTTCAGGAAAGGGCTGTTCTCAATAGTTTAATAGTGTGGAAATAGCTGTTTGCATTCCTGTCAGCCTCGGTGCAGGAGAACCTTCCTGAACATGTTTAACTCACTCCTGTGTAGGTAGTTACTACATCCTTATAGTGGATTAGAGGCAGAATCAGCAGTGTTCCGCTGTCTGAGTAAAAAGTGTAGCATTAACGCTGTTGTTCTGGGCCATTGGAAGCGTACTGAAGGTTTTGTAGCAGTGTGTGTGTGTGTTGTACACTGACTCTGTCTATGCAATGTGTACTGTGTGATGTTCTTGCATAGGGATCTTAATCTTTTCTTGGCTATAGGATATTCCCGCTTGGCTACAAATCGTAAAGCCCTTATGCCAGTGACTGGAAAGTTTAAAAAGCACTTTTTAAAAACATCTCAATTTGGAAACTTACCTTTTACAAGTTGAGTGTGTCGAATGCAGTTTGACTAGTGCTCTAGGTCCTCTGGTCACAGCTTTTAAAATTTTGTGACTGTTTGTGAGCTGTGTCATCAAGGAGCTTCTGATCTCAGCAGGTCCTGCCCTGCAGCTGCACAACCTGCTGGTGCACCCCACGATTTCTCTTTCTGGGGGAAAATGTATCAGCACGTCTTACGCTGCTCTGCCTACGTTTTGGTCAGCACGCAGTGCTTGTAGAGGTGTGCTCCATGCCCACCTCCTCCAGCACAAGCCACCTCATAGGTGACTGCCCACCCATATTTTTATTGTCTCATAACTGTCTAAAAATTGCTTTCAGGTTGATCAGGAGCTCTCCTATTGCTGTGTACCTTCAGATTTAGCTCCACGCACTGCTTCTAAATTTAGGCTGCAAAAGTACCAGCTTGACTTCTGTTCTTTTATACTTGAATGGAAATAGTTCAAAGTTGTGCTGATGTAATAAAAACAGGAGGCCAGAAGGCAGTGAACTGGAATAAGGATGAATGTATGAGAGAACACAAGCAGAGGGTGGCCACTTTAGATCCTTACTGCCATGAACACACAATTATTTTTAATATAATATACTTAAAAGCTGCATTTCTCTTAAAGAAGGTTTAAATTTGGTATTCATAAAGTAATGCCATTTATAAAGAACATTTATGTTATGGTAACACCAGATACTCTAGCCAAGATAGCATGAGAGGCAGTTCAGGCAGTCTGGATAATACTCAGAGTATTAATTGTATAGCAGTGATCTGTACTTAACAGTGAAAATGCTGTTTCAAAGTCTTTCTCTTTTTTTTGTGACTAATAGCCTTAACAATCAATCAGAGGTAGTGGGATGAGGCAGAGCTCAAGGCCATCAGCTCCTCCCAGCCTGCTACATAGTTCCCAGGAACCACCCTGTATTTCATTAGTTCTTGCTTAGCTTATCATGTAATATTTTGCTTGAAGGCATTAAACTATCATCAAAAGCAGCAGACCAATTAGTGTGGCTTCTTTTTCCAGGGTCGTTGTACAAGGGAGAACTGCAAGTACCTTCATCCACCAACACATTTAAAAACTCAACTGGAAATCAATGGCAGGAACAACTTAATCCAACAAAAAACTGCAGCAGCAATGCTCGCCCAGCAAATGCAGTTCATGTTTCCAGGGACACCGCTACAGCCAGTGGTAAGTATATTTCTCTGATGGTGTTAATGGTAAGTAAAGTTGAAGACCATATTGACTTGCAAAAGTTCTCTAAACTAGTATCAATAAAAATAGTCCCCTTCTGTTGACTTAAGGAATTGCCGGGATGCTAGAGATATGTTCGTTTATATTTGCATTTGAAGATATAATGGAGTGTTGCTGTAGATTTGATATATTTTTTTTTATCCCAGAATAATTTGCATATTTTTTCCTTTTTTTTTTTTTTTTTTTTTAACTTTCATTCAGTTCATGTCAGGTTTAGTCTAGATTTGCAAGATTTTTACCTATAATCCTTCTGGAGGTGAAAATTTGTGTAATAAATAATTTGCTAGTAAGCTATTTGAGTAGGAATGCAAAGTTTCTCAGGAGTTTATGGGTTTGAAGGGCTTTAAATAGTGTTTAATCCCAGTACCAGGAACAAAGGTTAATGTCATTCTGGGTAGCATTTTCTTACATTCTTGAAATCTGAAGTGTCCCGGAATAAGACAGAGAATTGCTGGTGCGTGCACTTTACAAACTCAGCGTTTTATCTTAAGGTGATGCATATGGTGCCTGGGACACTTCAAATCCAGGAGGTGACATAAAACTAGAGTCTTGCATGCATGAGCAGCATCTTTGGATATGCATTAAAATGATCAGTTTGCTCTGGGCTGCCTTTGCAGTTGAGCTCATCGTTGTACCAGACTTCCAAAGCATGGTTAGGCAAGTAATCTGAATTAAACTTTTCACACATGGCTGCTAATGATGTTTTCTCAATCTGAATGCCTACTGTAAGGCATCCCACTGGAGTGGATTTCTTTCTCTAACTTGAGGCATCTGGAGCGTTGGCATCAACTTCTGCGTTGAGCTCCCAAGGTCTGTTTATAGTTTATCAATAAAGACCTGGGCACTTCTGGTTACTATTCACTTGGCTTGTTTCAGACGTCTGCATTCGGATTAGATGATTTGGTTTTTTAACTGCCTCTGCCCTTCCACGGGCTATCATAGGAGCCGAGTGTAAGCATCTCAGAGGAAGACATCTGTATTTGATCACAAGAAGCTCACCTCAGATGCCTTTTTCAAATGTGTTTTTACACTTGAAATATCTGCTGTAAGGTGGGAGGCATGAACAAAAATTGGGTGTCAGGAGTCCCTGAATTTCTGGTAGATGTTCATCAAAATGTATCTTGGTATATTGCCATAATGCGTTTTGATATTTCCTGGTTTTTTTACTGCTTGAGTGTTCACCAAAAAAAGTTTTGATGAAGTAATAGATTCTACCTCTTAGTATTATGAGAAAAATTGAAGTGGCAAAATTATACTTTTTTCTACTCACGCATTTCATCATTTGAACTTTACAATTTCATGATGTAATGCCTTCTGTACTGATTGCTCTGATAGAAGTGCCGGGTTTTATTTCTCTGTTTCACACAAATTGCCAGATTAAGATGACTCAGCCTTGACCAAATGGATGAAAAGTGAAAGAAAATTCCACAGAAGTCATTTGACATGTGGATTTATTCTTAAGATTATATCTGATACAAAGCTGTTATTTATATTTTACATAACACATATTGTCCTCAACATAATTGAACCATTGTTTCATATAAATGTTCATTACTATGCTCTAAAGAATTTAGCTCACACTTGACATATAAACTGGGCTGATCTCTGATAAAAACAGAGCATCATGCACTTTTAATTCTCTAGGGCAGGTAGATGCCATTTCCGTACAGCTGGGTATCCTGGCTAATCTGCTGTTCAAAGCATTTTCTTGGTACTAACTCACATTCATTTATAATTTAGTAACTGGTTCCAAAGACAAAAAAACCCCACAAACAACAAACCAAAACAGAAATAAACCTTCTAGCTCCTATGCTTTCTCTTGCATATTTTCTACATACTGTGCGTGGCTGGCTTCCCTTCTCCAACACAGACCGTGCAGACCACCTTGATGAGAAAGACACTCCTCCTTCGTTAAGTGTTTTTAAGTCTTTCCTTAGTGTTCTGCTGTTGTGTGGTTCATTTCTAGCTGCCGGCTTATTTGGGAACTTAATTTCTGACAAAGCTGATCTGAGATGTGTCCTGTTTTTCCGCATAGTTCTTCCTCATTTATAATTATAGTTTCACTCTCTGGGGTAAACGTCAGCTCTGCAGAACTAAACCACTTTCCGGGTCTGACCGTGGTCTGACCACGGTGATGTTCTGCCTCCATCCCCCATGGAGCTGGTGGTAACAAACCCACCATTCTGCCTTGGAAAGGCTGCGTTTTAGCATCACACAAGTGCTCTTTCTTCTGGTCATGACTTCACTGACTCGCTGTAGGAAGGCATGAAACAGATTTTTAGACGTATCGTTTCTTCCAATCAAATTTTTTCGTAAGATGAACTCTGGCTAAGCCTGAATAATCCCTTTCTAAATATTGTGTCCAGCTGAGATTATAATATTTATTCTGCTTGCCACTGGTGACAGCTGAGCACACAAACATTTGCAAAGGTGAGGTTTTTCGATGTGTGAGCCATAGCAACATATAATTGCAGGAGGTGGCAATATACAGCATGCAAACAGATGGAAGTTACATGCCAAAGAGCTCATTATATATACTCCTATTAGAAATATGGCTTTAATATAGTTAATCACGCTTCACCTATGAAATCTGGTGCTTTGAAAAATAGCCTGTTTTCCCAAGGAAAACGGGTATTGAGAAAAAGCAATAAAGTCTATGTCTATGTTATTTCTACTTTTAGATGTGTAAATAAGCCTGCAATGTAAACTGGACCTCCATAGAGATTCAGGTTCAAAGTAAGACTTCCTTTGCATCGGCAACCTCTTTTCCAATAATAGAGCTACAAAGGCGGTTCTTCGACTGTTACTGGAATGTGTTACGTGATTAAAAGAAGAGAGTATGCCGTGTGTTTTGCCAGCTGTTTGAAATTTTTTCATTAAGAAAATGAATCAGTGCCAGAAAGAACATGCAGAAGACAACTAGTAAGCTCTTGATTAAAGGGTTGGGCTTTTTTTCATCTTGGTCTGTGTTTTCCTTTTGCAGCCCACGTTTCCAGTGGGTCCCACAATAGGAACGAACACGGCTATTAGCTTTGCTCCTTACCTAACGCCAGTAACACCGGGAGTTGGCTTAGTCCCGACTGAGATCCTGCCCACGCCGCCTGTCATTGTTCCTGGAAGTCCACCGGTTTCAGTCCCCGGTTCAACTGCTACCCAGAAACTCCTCAGGACTGATAAACTGGAGGTACTGTAGACACCGTCGTGACTAGAAATACAATCCTCTGTTAGGCTGTGTGAAAGATCCTGGAGGGAGAAACTCTGTTAGAAAGGATGCTTAAATTTAGTTGCTACAAATAAAGACCTTGTAACCAGGTAGGATTTCTACACTTGCAGCCAGTGGTAACTAAACACTGTTATTTTTAAGGTAGTACTTCATTCAGATTTGATACACAGACATGGACAGGAATTTTCATGTTTTGTAAAGTTCATCTCCTCCAAAATACCTTGAGTATACATGCCTGTAAATGTATGCCTTGATGAAATATCTAACAAGCACATTCTTACTGCAGTATTAATTCTGTCCTGGTTTTTATGCACTGATGTTAGGGGAATTTTATAGCCTTATGGATCGCTATTAGGGGAATGGTATAGCCCTTCAGGCTTGAGTTACTAATGGAGATGTCGAATTTTACCAACCCTGCAGCAGACTGAAGGGGCAAGCCCCCAGCTATGTGCAGAGCCTCCCTGGTGTTGATGGATCTCCGCCTGGCTGGGCTCAGTGGAATCTGTGTTCCAAGTACACGAGAAGGCCAAATGGCTCTTGCAGAAATGAATGGCCTTTCCCAAAAGCCTAAGCAGTAGTATCTAGAGTATGTTTCTTCCTAGGAAAATCCGCATGTTCGTTCTGCCCATTTTTGAAAATTATTTTTAAGGATGCTTTCCATTTTGTTTGTAGATTCCATAAAAACTGCAGCGCATCTGATGCATATCTTCCCCAGGTCTCAGCAAGAGCTCTTCCTTCCCTACCAGCGGAGCTGCAAGAATACAAAGTGTAGTCAGGAAGGGACTGAATATTTTGTGATTCCCAGCTAGTTTTGCAGGGGCAGTTACTTCAGTGAGGATCCTTCCCAGGTGTTTTCTAGACAGGAAAAAGGAAAGGCATTTGGGAATGCTTCTGTTGCATGTCAAGTTCCTTTAGCCGCTGTGCCGCAGAGCTACCTGAGGACCCGAGCATGTAAGGGTAAAATAGATGCATTTCCCTCTCCCAGAAGAAGACGAAGCGTTTATTAAATTGAATTGGCCGAAAAACTTGAACTGACCGGGGAAGGGGGCAGGTCTGTCTTTTGGGGGCGCAGGGCTCTCCCTGCCCTTTGGCGTTGCGCCGAGCTTTTCCCCTGCAACGCGTCTTGTTTTGCGTGTAGGTGTGCAGGGAGTTCCAGCGGGGAAACTGTGCGCGTGGAGAGACTGATTGCCGCTTTGCGCATCCAGCAGACAGCACAATGATTGACACAAACGACAACACCGTAACCGTGTGTATGGATTACATAAAAGGTCGTTGCATGAGGGAGAAATGCAAGTATTTTCACCCTCCTGCACATTTGCAGGCCAAAATCAAAGCGGCGCAACACCAAGCCAACCAGGCTGCGGTGGCAGCCCAGGCAGCTGCGGCAGCTGCGACTGTGATGGTAAGTGCTGGCATATATGGCTGCCTTTTTTTGACAGAAGCTCTTTGATGCCTATTTTGCTTCAATTTGATGCTGTTTGCTTATACTTTCTTTTCTCTTTTGCCTCTTTTTTTTTTTTTTTTGGTAAAAGATAAGAATTTATAAAATTATTACTATTGCTTGATGGGAGGAAGCACTTTTTTTCTTTATGCCCTTATTTTAATGCTGTATTTCTAGCCAAGAAAGTGAAGCAAATGACACTCTATACCACTTCTGTTCTCTGCCTTGATGATATGTTAAATTTGCCCCTAGTATCTTCAAACAGAAACAAAACTGATAAGCCTCAGCGTCCCCTGGAAAACAGGGGCACATACACTGTTTTAGCTCTTTGATGACAGATACCCATGTGGAAATTTGGAAGAAAAGGAAGAAAAGCAAAGAGCGAGCTCTTCCCTCAGAGATTGGTGGTAGAAAAGAAACCTATATTAAGATTCCACTCACCCCACCTTAGATTTTGGACAGCTAGATATCTGAGCCTAGCCTAGCCACCTTGGTCTCACTTTATACGTAGTGGAGAAAAACCAGCACATTCATCTGATCTACCATTAGTGCCTGTCTGAGGATGAGAAGGAACTGCCCTCTGTAGGTACACATCTTTCCCCACTGACTAAAAAGCGTTGACTATATCTTTTTGAACTTTGGTTGGATGAATCTCACACCTAGAGACTTTTCTTGCCTCTCCTACTGTCATGGGCAAGTTACTTGAATCACAGGGTTTAAAAGTAGTAAACTAAAATGGGAATCATTAAGAAAAAAACATAGTACGTACAGTCAGAAGAAGAGATTGAGAGCTTTCTATTTTCAGATATTTCAAGCTCTTACTTAAAACTGTTCAGACAAGTCAGCCTATCCATTTACCAGTATTGGATCTCTCTTACGGTTGCTACCAGGAAAGTTGATAAATTTAAATAGAGTGGTATTGATAAAGTTAAATAAATCAAGCATGCAGGATCTGACTTGGGAGACAAAATTGCTGGCAGCAAATCAAAGAATCATTGTCTTCGTTGCTGGCATTGGACGAATAATTAAGCAGATGTGGTTTGTGGACTTGTGGGCAGTGCATACAATAGTTATAGACAATACAGTTATTCTCTGGGTAAAAAGCCTACCAGAAACACAATACAGTACAGTATATAACTACCCCAAGCTATTGGATTTAGCAAATTAGCAAAGACCAGACTTTCTGAGGGACAAAGGGTAAGTTATGCAAGAAAGTAAACCTCCAAACAGAAGAACATTTCTTGAGTTTTAATATTCTTTCCCTTACAGTATCCCCAGTCTCTGTTTCAAATTGGATGACTTTTAGTTAAACTTCCCTGTGCTTGCAGAAATTGAATACCATCTGGAAATTAAAGCAAAGGAGATTATTTTTTTTTATTCTAATTAGCTTCTATTGTGCAATATTCATTGTCAGTTTAGAGAATGTAGTATTTCTAGGCAGTATACTAAAGAAGAAAGGAGAGAGATGAGGGGATTCATTTTTTGCACTTCAGTAATGGTTGAATATATATCCTGTGATTTTAAATAAGCTGTCATTGAAGTTGCATTAGCCTCAAAGCAAGATGGAGGAGCATCTTTGGAAACACAGAATTGAAATGTTAGCATTCTTATGTCCCTGGAGAAGGCGGCAGGGACCTGTAATTCAGGGTGACTTTTTGCAGAAAAATATGTACAAAATAATGTGTTTTAATGGCATATTTAGACTATTAAACAGAAAAGATTCTTTACAATCCAACTATTTTTTGTTTAATATAGATTTGAAACAATCAGGGCGAATGAAAAATCACCAGAATGGCAATAACAACAAAAAAGTGGTAGAAAAGACACATGCCTGCAAGGCCACCCAAGAATGACCAGGAATACTCAGTTGGATCTAGAGAGCAAAAGTAAGGCAGAAATACAAATGCTTACCTGTAGGGTTCACTTGCAGGTTGCTCCCAGGTTGAAATTGTGTCTGAGAGGTTTTTCTTCCTGGGGGAGCTGGCTGCATGGCTCTGGTCCAGAGGGTGCTTGTGGATAGGGTTAGAGCACTGTAGGCAAAGCTTATAAGACCATTGAAGGTCAATGAATTCTGCTGTCTGGGACCTTGTGGAAAATGCCCTGTCTGTATTTCTGTACACTGAAGTTTAGGAATTTTTACTTGGATATCTTAGGTGACCTAATCGTCTGAAGTAAAAAGAAAGGGGAAAGACACTGTGAAGGATACACTGTGTAGACCGTGTACAGCTTAAATGTAAAGTGCATTAGAAGACACTGTCATCTGTCATTGTACTTGGGGAGCTCAAAATACTTATATGGTGCATCAGAGAGCATAAAAAGTCACTGAAGGATGTACAGCCTAATTTAAAATGTGAGTTCATAGTTGGTGTTGCAAGGTACCTCCGGAGATCGTCTAGTGCAATCCCTCTGCTCAAGCAGGGTGAGCTAGAGCAGATTGCCCAGGACATGCCTGCTCCATGGTTAAATCATGCTTATAGTAAAAAAAAAAAATTTCTTATATTTAAATGGAATTTCTTGCATTTACATTTGTTCCCACTGCCTCTTGTACTGTCACTGGGCACTGCTGAGAAGAGTCTGGCTCCGTCTTTACTCCCCTGTCAGGTATTTGTATACACTGATGAGGTCCCCCTGCATCTTCTCCAGGCTGAACAGTCCCACTTCTGTCAGCCTTTCCTCATATCAGAGGTGCTCCAGTTCCTTAATGGTCTCTGGGGCCCTTTATGGGACTGTTTTCTAGTATGTCCGTGTCTTTCTTGCACTGGGTTGCCCAGACCTGGTCGTAGCGCTCCATATGCGGCCTCACCAGTGCCGAGTAGAGGGGAAGGATCACCTCCCTCAACCTGCTGGTGATGCTCTTCCTAATGCAGCCCAGGACGCTGTCGGCTGCCTTTGCTGTGAAGGCACATTGCTGGCTCATGTGCAACTTGGTGTCCACCAGGACCCTGAAGGCCTTTTCTGCCAAGCCTTGGTGGCCCCCAGCAGGTACCGGTGCCTGGGGTTGTTCCTCCCCAGGTGCAGGGCTTGGTATTTCTCTTCATTGAACTTAGTGAGGTTCCTCTGTGCCTCTTTCTCCAGCCTTTCCTGGTCCCTCTGAGCAGCAGCACATCTATTTTGTGTATCAACCACTCACCACTAGTCACTGGCTTCCAGCTGGACTTTGTGTTGCTGATCACAACCCTTTGAGCCTGGCAGTTGAGCCAATTTTCAGTCCACCTCACTGTTTCCCATTTAGCGTGTACTAAATAAGTTTGTCTATGAGGATGAAATGGGAGACAGCGTTGAAAACCTTCCTAAGTCAAGAGAAACAACACCCATTGCTCTCCCCTCACCCACTAAGCCAGTCTCATCGTAGAAGGCTGTCAGGTTGGTTAAGCACAATTTCCCCATCATAACTCTATGCTGACTACTCCCTGTCACCTTCTTGGCTTTCGTGTGTTTGGAAATGGTTTTCAGGAAGAATTACTTGATTGCTTTCCCAGGGACTGAGGTAACATTGACCAACCTGTAATTCCTCAGACTTTCCTTCCTGCCCTTTTGAAGATAGGAGTGTCATTTACTTTCTTGCAATCTTCAGGAACTTCCCTCGGTCACAGGGACCTTTCAAAGATAATTAAAAGTGGCCTTGCAGCGATATTGGCCAGCTCCCTCAGCACCCGTCGGTGCATCCTTTCAGGTCCTTTGGGTTTGTGTACATCCAGTTTGTTTAAAGGTTCCCTGGCCTGATCTTCCTGCTCCCAGGGTAAATCTTCTTCACTTCAGACTTCCCCACTGGTCTCCACTGACCTGAACACCAGTCTTACCAGTAAAGACTGAGGTGGAGAAGGTGTTCAGTACCTCAGCGTTCTCCATGTCCTCTGTCACCACGTCGCCTGCCCCATTCAGCCATGGGCCCACATTTTCCCTGGTCTTCCTTTTGTTGCTGATACACTTGGAGAAGCCCTTCTTGTTGTCCTTCACATCCCTTGCCAGATTCAACTCCAGGTGGTCTTTGGCTCTCCTAACCCATCCCTGCATGCTCAGGCTGTGTCCCTATTCCTCCTGGGCCATCCATCCCTGCTTCCACCTCTTATGTTTGAGTTTAGCCAGGAGCTCCTTGCACATCTGTGCAGGCCTCCGCTGCGTGGATCTTGCTCGTATTCCAGGAGACATTATAGCGTACCAACGTGACGTATGGCAGACAAATACTATGCCTTAGTATGCTTGATCATTTTTATTATTATCTTTATTTCCTTTCCATAGCCTTTTCGTCTCCAGTCTGTAGCTATTGATATTTTTCATAGTTAGTTATGTAGGAGATCAAATGTTGAGCAGGAGATAACCTGATGAACAGAAAAAGGCAAAGGAGGTTTTACTATCAGGACAAAATGAAAGAAAAGATGAAGGTGGGAGAGAAAAATGGTCGGTCTGAAAGCCTGAAAAGAGGGAGAGACTGCATGGAAACAAGGTTGATGAGTAGGTCTAGAAACAGATCAAGTTAAGCCTTCATGCTGGGAAGACTGTGAGACTGAACTTGCTATGGAAGATGAGGGGAAAGCCAGCAAAAAGCTTCCAAATAAGGAGGTGAGGTTAAGAAGAGCATGGAGAAGAAGTGGAGAAAGGCAATCACAAACACAGAGATAATAAGTTAACAAGTGAGATCAGATAAGATCTGCATTTGGATAATAAAGGTAATTAACTGAAACACTTTACTCTTAACGATGTTGATTTGAATTTGTGGACTTCATCATCGCGTAATGCTGAAATTAGTCGTAATGCTTCACCTCTGTGTAGACTTCCATCCGTGGTGGATGCAGAGTGGATCTGAGGCTGTGCCCTCTGCGGACAGAGTGAAGTACTCCACGGGGGTACCCATGGGGGATACCACATGTTGGCTGCACTGTGCTTGGACACAAGAAAGCTCTCCAGATCCTCACTTTGCACCGGGTATTTCTTGTTATGTCTGAGTCTTGGACCCAGGCAGATGAGCAGATCCTGTAGATCAGGGTATGTAATCCAGAAACGTGCTGAAGGAGAGATGGGGACGGTGTTGGGAAGCCTCACGCAACGTAGGTGCAACAGAGCCAGGAACAAGGAGTAGGCAAAGTGAGGGCTCTCCTGCAAAATACCCTGTTGGCACTAGGTAATCCTGTGACCATAAGCTGCTTGTAGGCATTTTGTGCCTTGTCCTCTTTGGTTTTTTCCACTTTTGTTCCTCATTTCCACATACTGATGTCAAGATAGACATAATCTGTATATCCTAAAAAGAGCTAAATATCAGCCTGTGTTTAAAAAACAAAAGTAAAAATTCTGATTTCTAAGTCAATCTTCCTTTCCTTTCTAAAGGTTTGTAAGAATTATTTGTACTATAAAACTTGGAAGTAACATTTTATATGAGAAGACTTTTTACAGAATGCCATCATATCAGCCATAAGTTCGATCTTATTATGGAAGTATACATAAATGTATATGCCTATGTACTATGCTTAAATACTTTCTTTTAAAGAAAATTAATAATGCTGGACGAGTATCGTAACTCATACGTTAATGTTCGCTTACGCACCGAGAGCAGTATTTTTACTCCCTGCTCCTGAAGCTAGAACTGAAGGTTGTAGGAAAATCTAGAAAATGTTTTAAATTCTGAAAGACTTTTTTCCCTCTCAATGTAATGTGGTAAGTTACAAGGAGAAAAAAATTCTACAAAAATGACCCAGCTGTAGGGGGAAAAATAAAAGGAATTAATGATAAGTTAGTGTAACTAGACCTATTATTTATTCTGCTTTGTATTGAAAAAGAGGAACCTCTCATTTTGAACCCCAAATCTATTGAATGATGCACTTCTCTTAATTAAAAGACCCTCACTTTGCAAGCACTGATATTAATAGCATTTGTAATGCATTACAACTTTCACTAGTGCTTTGTATTTGAAAATGCAGCCTTCCAAATTGATGTTTCCGCTTTAAAATGTGACTTAACTAACTTATCAGGAATTCTTATAGGCGTATCCTTAAACTTTCTGCATCTCTGTGAAGTGTTTATACGATGCTTAATAGTGTCTGCAAGCTGCTGTTTTACTCAACTTTCCTGAATTTCAAACATCTATATTTTACTCTCTTATATGCTTTTAACTAAGGTATAGTAGATGCATTTTTGCTTCGGTACTAATTCGAAATGTAATATTCATTTCTTTAGAAGACATTTTTGTTGTTGTGCATGCCTAGTGTTTTGTATGTTGTATATTGCATTCAGAATATTTTTTTCCTTCTCACCTATCCACAAATGCAATGCCGTTCCCATGATGCACCTCTGCTTGCTGTTTACCTGTATGTTAATTCGCTTGAATCCCATTGGCCCACTGCCATCATGTGCTCGCTGCCTGTTATTAAAAGACTCAGTCGACTGCCAAAGCAATGAAGCGACCTCTCGAAGCAACTGTAGACCTGGTACTTTGACCTTTCACCTTTTGCTTTGCATGTAGCTTTTTTTTTTTTTTTCAGAGAAGCAACTAATGAAATTTGTATCGCTTTACTTTTGAACATCAACCGGAAATGATTTCACATACTCGTTAATTTACCAGAAACTCTATTTATCCATCTCATTCTCATACGTAATAAATGCAGACGATTTAGTTTGGTTCCTAACATGGTTTCATTTTTTAAATATCCTCTCATGAGAAGTCGAATTGAGATAAAACTGCTTCTGTAATTGAAAACGCTTAACATAATCCATTAATCTGTATAATAATAGGAAACGATATTTAAATTGAAAAAAGAAAATACTTGGCAATGAAACACAAGTGGTTTTTTCTCCCTATAATATTTGAAAACCTACTTAAAGGCAATGCCATTTTCGTTGCTTTAAAGGCCTTTCTTTTCAGTAGTTGTGCTGCTACAGTTTTAGGTTAATAGTACCATGCTTTTGCTATCAATAACAAAATTTCACTCATTTTACATTGCTGTGCTTTGAGTTAATATGCATGGCAGGCATCTTTAGCCGCTTTAAAAAATAATAAGTTTTTGTATTTATGTATATGTTACGGACAACGTCTTAAAAATGACGCCATTTTAACTAACTTATTTATTTACAGGCCTTTCCTCCCGGTGTTCTTCACCCTTTACCAAAGAGACAAGCACTTGAAAAAAGCAATGGTGCCAGTGCCGTTTTCAATCCCAGTGTCTTGCACTATCAACAGGCTCTTGCCAATGCTCAGTTGCAGCAGCATGCAGCGTTTATCCCAACAGGTATGTTGTACCCACGCTGAACTGATTTTGTGTTCCTTAGGTAGCCTCCGTGTCAGGCAGTTGCACTTAACAGAAGGTTTTATTACGCTCCCTGCCCTACTTGAGGTGAAGTCTGCACAGATATTTACACGTTATTTTAATTCTTCCTGCGAAAGTACGAGAATTCAAGCAGAAATTTCAGTGTGCCGTTAGGCTGCTTTTCACATTCATAGCCTCGTTCATCATTGTCCGGAGTTTGCCCCTTTTTTTCCCTACCTCAAATTGGCTGTATTTTGACTTTTATCTGCCAGCGCTCTCCTAGGAGACGAGAGGGCAAAGTTCCGCTAACAAAAATGCTGGGAAAAGCGTCGCCCTTCAGCGATGCCACGGGAAGCGTGCCGTGGCCGAGGCGCATCCTCCCGCTCCCTCGGCCGTGGGGATCACCCCCGCCGCGCACGAGTGGGGCGAGGAGGGGAGCTCCGGCCATAACCTTCCCGTCGGTACCTCTGCGGGAGCGCTGGGAAAACACATCGCTCCCCGCAGCTGCGCTCATGGGGCTTCGAGGCATCGGGCGCCTCGTCGTGGTTTTCGTTTTGGAACGCCACCGGAACTTTTCCTAGCATTTGCGGCTAATAGCTGGGGTTATAATTCTTCGTAGGGGTGATCCGAAGACAAGGGAACGCGATTTGCATTTCAGTGCTTGGAACTCTGTGCAAAACAGAGAGCGTTGAGAGATGGCTCGAACTGCACCGTGGCTGGTGGCTGGGCTTCTCTTTAACGCTGCGAGAGAAAGAATGTGCTAGGTGCTCGTGTAAACCATAACAACGTAACCCTCTAAATTAGGTCAGTCGCCCCTACTCCAAACTTCCCAAAGGTAAATATCCTGCCTAATGAATTCTGTGATTTCATTTGTAATTAACAAATTACGTATTTTAGTATCAGAATGTTATTGAGTGTGAGCTTCCAGAATCGTTTAAAACGACGTGTTTGCGAATGCGCTTGACATTTCAGCGATGTTATTTTAGTTTATAGAAATAATGTCGGTTAAACAAGGAATGAAACGCAACACACGATGATTTCCCAATCTATCAGCATTCCCATATGTTTTTAAAGATAAAAACAAACACAGATGGCTTTGACTTCATGGAATTTTGCTATAAGGCCTGAGTAACAACCTTGGAGCCTGCCCCTGTATTTATAATAGTAAGTTATAGCATGCCGTATTTTTAGCACATTGGAGCACCAGAATATCTGTGGCAGAAAACATGCTGACGTTTATGGGAGTGTTTGAAAAAAAAAAAAAAAATTGTGAGACTGCCTATTGGGACGTGAATGGAAGACTGCCCTGTGCTTACGAACATACAGAAATTTCCACAAATTTATTTTACATTGTAACCCTGAGAATTTGCAGTATGATATGCATTGTTCCTTCCCTTAAGCACTGCCTTTCAGGGCTTACCGCTATTATTTGCAATTGCTAAGGATTTTAAATTAACTATGGAAAACACAGTAGTTTAAACCTGTTTCAGTGAAATAGCATTTGGATATTTTCCAGACTTTTGGAGTGCTCATGCTTCCTTAAGTAGCTCATTCTTGGTGCTTTTTATTGTCCATCCCTCTTTTCAACTAATGGTTGTAATTATAGTTTTATCTTACAAATTTCTGATGGTAGGAAGGGTGGATCTTAGAACCAAACCTTAAGGGCCAGGCTGTTGGCAAGCCCCAAAACAAGTGCATGAAAAAAGAAGAAATAAAGGGGTAACATAGCAGATGGAGCCCAAGCCCAGAGCAGAAAACCTTTCTCAAAGTGCTGAACCTCTTGCTCTTTGCGAACGTCATCAGCACCTAGAAAGGATGTTAGAGAGAGGAGTGGGGTGTGGGAGGAGGTTAGGAAAGGGAAACCCCCTCTATGTGAGTGGGTGTCACGAGCTTTTCGTTAAAGATGCTATGTCTGATAATCCCACGTTTCCTGGGAAGGCTGGATTTGGTGGGTGTAAGGGCTGTCATGCCACCCAGGTCTGAGGAGCAATGCATGACATTATGTGTTGGATTTTCAATGATTATGTGATATTTTCTGAACTGGTATAATTTTCAAATGTGTTCCTTGTGTGTGTGTGTGTGTGTTAAGTTAAGTTAAAATTATAGACAAGTTTTGCTGCTGGAATATATATAAAACTTAATTGTTTTATATAACTTCTCTGCTTTCTTAACCACTTGCTCCCCTAACAAAAAGTGTGGGGCTTGACTTAGCATGGCTTACCTCCAAAGTTCTGCACTTTGTTTGTTTTACATCAGTTTGATTGCTTTGTCACCTTCTCCTTATTGTTTGGTGAATGATCTTAAAAACAACAGATCTTTTCTCTCTTCCCATTGCTGTTTGTGAGTGTTTCTGTAGCCTCTAGAGGAGGAACTTTGTGTATTCTCTGGGGACTGTTCTTGGGTAAGGTCATTCATAGTTACACTGCTACTGTGATGGTCCGATAAGGGGCTGCGGTAGTAACGAAGCAGAAATACAGGAACCATATTTGACTTTGTATCAAATATGCATGTACCTGGGACTAGTCTCCTTACCTGTTCACCTTCACCAGCTTGCTATATGCAATTTTCTACTGAAAATACACTGGTTTGTTTTCTTT
This sequence comes from Haliaeetus albicilla, assembly GCF_947461875.1. Lineage (NCBI taxonomy): Eukaryota > Metazoa > Chordata > Aves > Accipitriformes > Accipitridae > Haliaeetus > Haliaeetus albicilla. The sequence goes on along the minus strand of NC_091497.1, from coordinate 7,627,257 downwards.
TTTTTTTTTTTTTTAATTTGGTCTTCCCAGAAAGGTTAAAGGTGGACTAGGCACCAAAACTAAACTGCATGGCAGGCGAGCAGTCCTTCAGAGCATCTTTGAGGTACACTAGGAGCCTTTTGCTGGAACGTTACACGCTTTCAGGTGTTTAGCTTGGGGAATTGTCACAGTAGTGTTTTCTTCAGTCAGAAGCACCTCTCCACCTCTGGTGTTGTATTAAGAACAAGTACATTAACATCAAACGCAAATTTGGCAAAGCCCCTGCAGAACAATATCAGCTAATTCCTTTTTAACTTCTTTCTCTGCTGCATATCAAAGAGTTGGTGAATGTTGATCCGTGCAACATTGAGCTGTCTGAATTACGCAATGAGTTCTAAAATTCCCCAATAATGTGATATTTAACCAAAGATGTTTCTATAAACAAAAACCTGTTGCTGCAAAAGCACTAAGTGAAAGGATAAAAGTACTAAATAAAAAAGTTTATGAAGTAACTTGTGGATACACAGAAACGTGCCAAAAGTCACACAGTATACTCAGGAGTTTAGTAAGAACATAATCACCTTTTTTGTGTTAAAGCAAAACTATGAATGACCTTACAGTTTCATTTAACTAACTTACTTCTCTGTGGTTATGCTTGAATCTCACTTTGAATGTTAACTCTAAACGGCTAACCTGTTTCTTCCCTTTATCCACTTTTTTCACCTATCATTGCATGACACGCAGGGTCAGTTTTGTGCATGACACCCGCTACCAGTATTGGTAGGTTCCAAATTTCTTTATTGATCTCTTTTTATACTGTATATGATGTATATTCACTTGTTTCAAGAATCCTAGGCAAGATGTAGACACTGACTAGAATGAAAGGTTCGCTTGTCTTTTGGTTGACTTTGCAGAGTGTTTAGATCTGTAGATGAAAGCTGCAGTTTAGATGTGATATCACCTGCTATAACAACTACACTGCAAAAGCATAATACCATGAATTCCAGTCTGCTTTTCAGTTTTCAAAGTTTTATTTCTCTTTATATTTTATAATGTCTAGTACTATAAAATCATAAAATACTGGAAAAAGCCAGCAAATTTCATCAGTGTTTTAAAGTTTCATAGTGGTGTGCCTATTTCTCCTTTTTGCTGTGTGTTAGAAAGTTTTATCAGCGTTTCCCAGAAATGCCTACTTTGATCCACAGAGGTTCTGTTGAAACCCGTAATCTGAATCTCACTCCTCCTTCAAATATATTTGCAGCTTGGAATTAACATTTTGGGCATGCAAAATGGAAGTCCAGTGCAACAGCCTCTAAGATGGAAAAGCAATCTTTCTTTTATTCTATAGCCCTATCCCAGTGATATTTTTTTTTGTGGTACTACTCAGATAAGCAGTTAAAATATCAAGCCTTTAAAACGTCAAGTTAATAATTCTCCTCCCATGAAGATGCTGATTAAAATTCATTCTTAAAATGAGCAAAAGCAGCAACTTCCACAAAATCGACCTTGCTTTTTTGGATCAAACAAAGTAGTATTTAAATCAGGAAAATTATTATCATCCTTCTCCTGACTTTTGCCTCAAAGCAGATGGTGATTTAACTCTGATAAAGTCTAACAGTTATGCAGTGCTAGTGGAAAAAAAATGCATAAACTGGATTATAAAGGAAGCCAGCGAGTATCTGGCTTACTTCAAAATGAAGATACATGAAAATAATTCATTTTTAAATTGTGCTTAAAAATGAAGATAAACGTTTATCAGTTTCCTTCCCAGTGCAAACCACTGTATTTTTATTATTTCTTTTTTAGTAGAATTTTATTTTGGAGTGCTTTATATCAATACTGGGGGAAAACAAATTGCCCATGTAATAATTCTCAGGTTATTTTGGTGGAGACCTCGTTTGCGCAAGTAATCATCTTCTTAGAGATAACACCCATGTTTTCAATGGTCCTTGCTCTTTTTTCTGGGAATCGCCGATTGTGTTGACAACCTTCCTTTAATTGTACTTGTAATAAGCTATTTTCCCTTTTTTTTTATTTCTCCGCCACGCTTTCTCGCTTTGCACTGTGATTGCATGCCATCTGCCGGTTTAACCCATGACGATGGCTTGCCGCTCTTGATATTCACCATGCCAAAAATACCACTTCTCTTACCATAATGCTGCACCCTCCTGTTCATTGCTTCCATGGTTCCCCTCCTGAAAGTACCCATGATGCACAACGCTACGGCCGCCACTGTCTCTGCAGCAACAACTCCTGCAACAAGTGTTCCCTTCGCCGCAACAGCCACAGCAAATCAGGTTTGCTCCTTTTAAAGCTTTCTTTCACAAGATCCCGAACTCTAAATGAGTGCTGAGATTTTTATTTTAATTTTTTTTTTTTAACAAAAAAAATTCTCCCGGAGAATTTTTTTTTTTCTGTGTTTACCCCATCAAATTTTACTTTTATTTTTAAGTCGTTTATAGCAAGTGTTTGTGGGACAGGTTGCACTTATTTAGAGTTAACATTTGTTGCAAATAATGATGTAGCTGTGTTTTGTGTTGCGATGTTTGTACCTAATTATTGTGTAATTAACCCAGCTGGAGTTAGAGTCACCATAGTACTGGACTACTTACAAAAAGTCTATTATTAACTCCTAAGTTCAAGAGGAAGATCATCACAGGTTTCAAACGTTCAGGTGTGTTAATGTAGCCTTCTCCATGCCGTGTGTGGAAGTGACTAATTTGTAAGCATGGAAGCTGTCTAAAATCACAAGCGGGACCAGGCAGCTGAAAAAAGAAAAAAAATAGAGAGAAACAAAATTGAATCTTTCCTGTAAATGCTAGTGATCAAAACAGCACTTGAGATATTTATGACTATGCCTGCTTTATGTTTCAAAGTGTATCTCTAACCTGGGAATTATATTTCCCTAAGGAAGGACGTTGTTACAAAGAACCCCCAGGGTTATTGGCAGAGGCAGGCTAGGAAAGATGATGCTTTCTCCTTTTCTTCTGTGGTTTGTTATGTTAATGGCAGTTTTCATTTTGGTGGGGTTTCCCCCTCCTCCTGTAGGACTTGATTCCCAGGGAAGACGTATCTATTGCAGCTCAGAGCACGTGGCTTTGACTCCTCCACTGGGGCTGTGGAGATTCCCACCCCGATGTGCCCGGCATCCAGGAGAGGAGTTTGCCCAGCAGTTGGGTCGCTCTGGCTTTTCTGTTCCTTTGGGACCATGGTGGGGCACTTCCACCCAAGAGCTGTTTCCCCTCAGGTTTTGAGAAGTCAAACTGAGGAGGAAGCAAGCAGATTTCCTCACCAAGAGAAAGCGAAGGGCTATGTCCCCGTCACCTTTCCTTGTGTTGCTCCTGGCCAGACCAACAAGCTGTTGCAGACCTAGTAGAAACGTTTGCCCATGGATTCATTTCCCACCACCTGCCAAGGAATTACAAAGAGATCAGTGAAAATATTTTGCTTAATAACGTTATACCAGCAGATTTATCTTTTTTTAACTGTCGGTCCAAAACTATTTAAGTATCCCATGGAAAAAAAAACAGAAGTTGCCGCAAGAGTTTATTTATAATAATTTAGGAAAAATATACTACCTCTGAAATACACCCTACTTTCTTAAAGAAACACAAACCAGTCCGTTTTCTATATTTTTTTTGAAAGGCTCGTTTGCCAACATTGTGGTGTTTGTGCTTCTAGTATTTTCACCAAAAGAGGGTTGTCGTTTTGTGCGTTGTTTTCTGAGAGCTAGCTTGTTTTAACGAAAAATATGCTTGGGACGAGGAGGAAACCGCAGCAGACAAATGGTGCATTCCACTGTCCTTCCCAGAACAGTGTCTGCAGCAGAAAATCGTTTGGTGGTATCCAGTGTAGTTTTGTGATCCCGAAGTGGTGACAGAGGGAGTTGAAGATGCCGAGGGACTATGAGAAAACGGGGCGGTTTGGGGAGGGGGTCAGCTGGGGACCCTCTCCAGCACGGGAACACACCCGGGGCAGCCCCACCACCCGCACTCCTGAGCACCAGAGGGGCTGACTGTAGCTGAAGCAGAATAAATACATGTACACCTACAAAAGGACCAGTAAGCAGTCTTTTTTTTTTTTTTTTAGTTAATGGGAATATATGTGTAACTAGTGCCATTGGGGAGACAGAGGTGTGCCTTAATGCGCTTTCACATCTAGCAGGTCAGCAGGGAGAGCCCCTCCTTTCCCACTACTGATTTTATTTGCGTTGGAGGATTAGAGCATTTTAAATATAAGAGGAGTTGTAAAAAGTGTCTGTCTGTATTTATTTAGTTTGCTATATACTTGTGTGTGTGTATACGTAAAACTCCATGCTGAAATTAAAGGGTGGTTTGACACGGGGATGGGTTTCCACTTGTTTAACTTCAGCCATTAGGGTCCTGCCTCTTTCTCTTGCCTGTGGAAGGAGCGTAGGTGCGTAACCAAAGCTCGGCACCGCTGCACGTGGAGGAGATGACTCCCACCCCAGCAGCTTTTCTCGTTGGCTTCTGTAGTGTGTGCCATCACTGTCTTTTTCTTCTCACGCCTGTCTTTGTTTTAGTCATCGCGAATCTTTAAAAGCTGCTGTAGAAAACTGTGTATTTGAAAGTAAGGAAAGTAGTAGTAGCTACTTCTTTTTAAGAGGCAAATCTCTAAGTTTGCTATTCATTTCCAACCTCTTAAGAGTCGGAGACAAAGGTACAACACTGGGAAAGGTCCCATAGTAACTCTGTGGTCCTAAGTCTCAGTATTTCTTTAGCCCAAGAAACACAGAAGAAGCAGGTAATTAACTTGGGTTCATGGTCATAACGTCCTTTGTTTGTGTCCTCTTCTATGGATTTAAACTCTCCTGTGTATTTCAGAAAAGGACTTTTTTATTCCCATGTAGATAAAATTTCCTTTCCTGGTCTGTGCCACACTGCTTTACATATCTGTGGGATACGGTTTCCTCTTTCCAGTGTCTCTACTGCACTTTTTTAATCAACCTGCAGCCTTCAGCCCATCCCATTTTGGCTCCTATGGCTTCTCCTTACAATGCCAGGCATGAAAAGACAATTGGAGCAGGGCTTAATCATTCAGCTCAATATCATTTGGCTTAATATTCTGGCCTGGGGAAAGATTGCTGGACTTCCATGGGTTGAATGTGATGATCCTGGTGTCCTTGAAGCACCAGTGGAAGGAAAAGTCAACATCCCAAAAGTTACAGAGTCTCAGCTGACGGCTAAAAAAACCTAACAACTCTGTTGGGTCCAGTAAATTATTTAGTATGTGCTGTCAGCTTGTATTTTGGAAAAAGATGAACTATGTCTCATGTCTTCTGTATGTCCTTTCTTTCTGCAAATAACATGAGTAACAGCTCAAAATGTGCCTGCATTGACGCGTGCACAGCTGGTCATGCTTGGCCAGCAACTCTGCACCTTGTGTGTTCAATGTATGGCACGAAGCATGTGAGAAGATTGTGTAGGGTTAAGGGCTATACCACAGGACCTCCATGCAGGGTGACACCAGTTAAGAATATATGGAAACTTGGAAGTCTCTTGCTTTTCCTGACTTACAGAAGTTAGGTTTTAAAACGAAAATAATTTTCTGGCAGTGTACTTCAGAGGGGAGAAGAATCGCTTTTGCTCAGTGCAATGAAAACAGGATGCAGCAAAAGTGCTTTAGCAAACCCTGTTTTACAAATCCCGATTAAAAAGTGACTCGGCCAATACAAGAGCTGGTGGCGTTGCCATTTGTTCACTGCGTGTGGACATCTTGTGAGGGGCTGTCCCCACTGACCCTAGCTGCCAGGCTGTGATGAGAGGGTATGGAGGTGGGCACTTCAGCTTGGGATTGCCAGTGAAAGGCAGGTGGACTTCCAAAGGTACGTGAGGAGTCCAGGAGCGTGACGGGTCAGAGGTGAGAGGTCCTTCCCCTTCTCCTCTTCCCCCCTTCACAACTGCTCCAGCCGTTCCACCAGAGCGGGGCTGGAAGCTGCAGCTGCTTAACCTCGCTTCAGGGTTAGATCCTTCATGAACTTAGGTTCAGTCGTCTGGGAATGCTGACAACGTTTTCTTGGAGGTTGGAACCAGCAAAATTCCAAGTAGTGTGAAATGACGGTGAGAAGCAGCGTTAAGGGATGTATACGGAGGGCTTGGTCCTAGCTCCCTCTAGTGCATGCATGTGGGCAGAGGTATGTAAAACATCTTATTTAAAATATTAATATGGTAATTGTGTGTAAATATATACTTCAGAGATCTTTAACAAAGCTTTTAATTACCACTCCTGTAGCTAGTGGACTAGCAGTACTCGACCAAGCAAGGAAACTGTTACCTGCTCAGCTTCACTCAGAGGCAGCCAGAGGATTTCACAGAGGATGATCTATCTTAACGTTATTTTAGAGAGGTGTTATTCTGAATTCTGGGACTGAGTTTTGATTTGGAACAATGCCAACACCTGCTTTGGGGGGCTTTACATTTCTAATTACTAAATGTCTTTAAATTTTCTTCTCACTTCTTTGAATTTCTTCTTACTACTGCTTCATTTACATATATGCATTGGTGAGTCCTACAAGGATTAAAAGGACTCAGCCTGAAATTAAGACACCTAAGTGTTGGTGTCTGAGTGTGGGTGCCTACATGCAAGCTAGCAGTTGAAGTACCCATTGTAGACCGTGAAGGTTATTAGCACAGTCAGATGAAGTCTGGAGAATAGTCTGATTCATCCTTCAAAAGTCACGCAGGGCTTGGTTCAGTTGCCTAAACATGTGTCTACTGACGTTTAAGATTGCCCTAAGATAACCTTGGATGTCTAGGTTATCCGAGACATTTTGACGAGCTTGGTAGATGCAATACAGGACCTACAGACAAATCTGCACACTTCTGAACTGGCAGCTGGATGACGGGCAGGAGACCTTAGCCCAAATGGTCCTACAAGCCTGGTGAGCAAATGACCTGAGCCTGCAGTGGGTGATCACATGAAGGCTCCGTTGGCTTCCTCACTAGGTTGTATCACCCCACTGACTGCGACGGGAGGTTGAGACACCGGGATTTCTGTGTCTTAATCTGTGTCCTCAAGCTCAGTGGGTGCTTCCTTAGTTCTTGGTTATTACAGGGCAATTACCAAATTCCAAATGATTTTAAAGAAAATAGTCTTGCTCACATTACTTCAGTACAGAACAGTACATGGCTTTATTTTCTCTAGCGATGAAAGTGGGCCGAAGACTGACAGTATAAAAATAGCATTACAGAGAATGCTGCTTAAAGATGTTATTTAGTGGCAACATTATTCTACTGGTTATATGACCTTTAACCAAGAAGGAAAAATTAAAAGGCATGTCAGAAAAATGAAATACTCATAGGCCATGTCTGAAAAGAAGCATAAGATCAACAGGCTGTCTCATGCTAAGGCTTGTGATTATCTAGCACAGCTGTCTGAAGTTATGCATCAGTGTTCGCACTAAATTAGGTGGCAATTATGCAGATATTAATTAAGAAATCATTCAGTAGCCTTCAGTTTTGTCAAAATCTGTAAAAATACAATGAAGTGAAAATAAAAATAGTTATGTTACATTTGAGTGCCACGAACAAAAGGACAATTAAAACGTTTGCCCCAGAATTCAAAAAGTAGTTGACATTAACGTAAAATACAAACGTGCCAAATGTTCAACGGGGATTTGAGACTCCGTGCGTGGCAGCTCCCTCGGGAGGGAGCGGAGCCGGGACGTGCAGCAACAGAGCGCTTCTCCTTGCCAAGGCGCCCGCAAAGGCAGCCGCCGCTCCCAAAGGAGGCAGATTCTCCTTAGACCGAAATGTCCTGTGGCACCTACTCGAGCTAATTTCTCCTTCTGCAGAAAGCAGAAGCACCAGTTGCTCCCTCTTGCAAATATTCCTTGGTGTCCTCAAAAAGGGCTTCCTCTCCAGTCTACCCATCTAAGCCCGGGAAGCCGAGGGCTGAACTCAGTGCTGCTGACCAGACTTCTTCTGTCTCACGTTCCCTGTCTTCCTTGTGGAAACCTTCCGGATTTGTAAACGGGGAGAAAAGTAGCAATATACCAAGAAAATTAATTGAAAAATCTGGAAGGTAATAGGAAACGGCCTTTTTTGTTGGTTGAAAGCAAGCTTTTGAGAAGGAAGGTGGGAAGGGGAAACAAATGTTATTTACATCTTTAGTGCCAGAATACAACAATGTTACAAATAAAAGCCTATCCAAAATTCTTGTTAGTGATTTGAAAAGCTTTAGTTGCAGTTTCTAAGGGAATGGAGGAACAGGTAGGAAAGCGCTTCTGCTGTGAATAATAAGTATCTAAACAATTTCTGTGGGGTTTTTTGACTGAAAGTCTTGGTCTAAAAATTCCATAAAGTCCCAAGTTAAATACTGCTGTAGGAAATTCTGTTCTAACAACAGAAAGGGCGATTTGAATCTGACATGAAAAAAATCGAAAAAAGGGGACAGAGGAACAGTTTCTTTTTTCAGACACGTCATCAGAGGGGATGCTTGCAGGGAGCGAGCCCTGAGCAGAACAGTGTTGGGCATCTAGCGAGCCCACGTACGGTGCCACGCTGCTCCACGTAGAGGTGCCGGCGAGCCTTGGCATCTGGGATTGCAGGACTGGGCATCTCGCCTTGTACCTGCACCAGGCTGGAAAAACTAACCTAAACGATCCTTGATCATAAAGAGTCATTTCTCTAGAGAAGGTATTTGAATAGCAACAGCTTGTCACTGTAGGAAAGGCAAACTTAAACCACTTGCTGCCTCTTTCATGCTAGACACCCAAGAATCGCAAACCTCAATTCAGTCAAGTTACCGTGTCTGAAGACACCGAGTTACATATAAGTAGCTGTAACTTTCAGAATTAACAGTTTACAGGCTCAAGAAGTGAGAGTTTCCAATGTTAAAGCCCACAACAAATCTCAAGCAGTGTCAAGAAAAGACCCTTTGAATTGCCTTGAAACAACTGACGTTACAGAAGACATGGCAAAACTTCTTTTTCTTAAACCGTAAGGCAGCAAGGAAGCAGAGCCAAAAGATTACCCTGGGAAATGTAAAGGAACTCTATCTCATGCAAACTTTAACCAAGTCTTTGTTTTACTTTTAGTAACATCTTTTGGTCTCTTAAGATAGCGTGTTGTTTCTGTGTAGATGATGAAGACTTCTGGCAGGCTTGCATACAGAGTTTTAGAAGAAGCGGAAAATCTGTGTTTTGGGGTTTTTTGGGTTTTTTTTAGAAATTCTCCCCTCACACCCCCCTGCCCCTGTAGAGGACTGAAACCTGACTTCCTCCGATAGCCGGCTAGATGGCACTATCACATAATGTGAGCAGTAAGCAAAGGCAAATGCTCTATTTCTTTTATATAACAAAAATCAAGACATATTTCCTTTCCTGTTATAGACAGGTTGAGCTTTCATGTCATTGCAATTAAAAAAATATATTTATGTTTGATATGATAACTTCCTTTTGTGTTCTTGCTTTTAATTATTCAACAAATTATACTTTGACAAGTTGAGTAAAAGTCTTTTGGGGCATATATTTATTATTTAAACATAGGAAAATTTTTCTGAGGTCAGCTCATATTGTAGGCATTTGGGGAAAAATGAGTTTGTTTCATTGTGCTTAGCATGTACGCACAGCTCATGTGAGTCTGGTTTTTTCCGTCATAAAATTTTAACAACACATTGCAGTGCAGAGCAGAGCTGCAGATGTACTTGTTTGGGATTCTGTTCTTTGAAATAATTGCATCTGGACATCCCTAGCCGCTCCAACTGTTTTCCCTTGAATTAAACGAATATCATATTTTTATCTCAGTGTATGATTTATTGCCCACCAGAAATGCCAGTCTTCGGCTTTGAGCGTGCAGGAGGCTGCCCACGTAACAGCAGTGGAAACATCTATTTATTTATTTATTTGTTTGCTTGTTGTACCTGTCGTGACTTTCAGCTTGAGGCAGAGATTTGTTAACTTTGACTGACTTCATTTTTAGCGCAATATTATCTGCAGTGACACACGATAGTATGTATGTCTGTTTATGTGAGAGTATTCAGACAAGAAGAAAATTAAGGAAGCGGTAAGCAGTCAAAAGTCAGGAACATTAAGATTTCCTCAGAGAAGTTGGAAGTATAGTGAGTTTTATAACACTGACGCAAGTGTTGTAAGTGTGGTGTCTGATGAGTAACCTCGATGAACGTAAGTTTGGTACCTTTCCTGGTTTGAGTTTAGTTCTGGGTGTTGCAGTGGACCATCTCTTGCTTGGAAGGGAGTCTGAACTAGAGCGCCAGGTTTTGGGAGAGGAGGGGTTTCAGAGCGTGGTCGCAGCGTAAGCGCTAGCCGTGCTCTGCGTGCAGTGGCCGTGTTTGCCTAAGAGGGATGCCATGCGCGTAGTGGCAGCCTCGTCTTGCATGATTTGGGCATGCATGATGTGTAAGAGGAAAATATAAAGCAGGTTTTGTTAAAAAAAAAAAAAGCTAGGTGAGGACCTAAGAAAATGCAGGGTTGGAGAAGTAACACCCCTACAAGAGGAATATGGGCACTTTCACAGGTAATGCACAACTTGCGCTTGGCCTTTCACTCCTTTGTGCTCTCAGTTCCTCTGCATAAGCCTATTCTGGCGGTTTCTAAAATTCAAGAAGAGAAGGAAAATGACCTGAAAGTAGGAAGCGAAAAACACAGATGATTGCAGTAGCTCAGACCTGCTAAAAGGTAAAATTGAGTGGCTATTCAAAACAATTGCTGTATGATTGCTCCTAAAATACTACAGCAGTGGTTTTCTCATTTCTCTGTAGTCTGTCTGCTGCCTGTGCAATTAGTTAAAAATAGGTTTTGGTAGAATGTATTAGAGTATGTTATGATAAATTTTTAGTACTGCATTATTTATTACTTTAAAGAGGAATAAATAAAGGCGGATGGCTTTCATTTTTAAAACAACTACTCCTGTTTCTTCAGAGTGAGTAAATACCTATTAAGTTGAACTTAAATATTATACATTATTACTTGAGTAAATACCTATTGAAGCTCATAAGCATGCTAAGGAGTTGGCAGCACAAGTGGCTTTGGACTCTCTTTCAGGACCTTGTGAATATTAAATGAGAAGAATGATGCTGTTGAACCCTTGAGCCCTTTGGGATGCAGTAGTTGCCTTGATCTTTTCTTTAGATCATCAGGAAGAGCTGGATCCAGACAAAGTCTTTGTCAGCTTTATGACACCCTGATGGCCAACAGCTTGTGCCTGATGGAATGAAAATGTGCTAGCAGATGTGTCCACATCAGCATGGACATTCCGACCCTCAGCCATTTCCAGAGGCGTATTATCAACATATGGGACAGGCAGAACTGCGCACGCTCAGATTTAGGGAAGAAAAGAGAGGATGGAGCATGGCACCAAAATTACCACGTCAGGGGATGGGCTGTGAGAAAGCCAAGCTAGTAGGACCTCCACCCCTCAGGAAACACCTGATGCCCCCGGTATTAGTCACCGTATGGGCAGGCAACCAAGGAGATCATCTGTGGCCTAGACATCTCACCCTTTGTATGCAAATCAGGGGTCATCTTATCAATGAGCAAAGTAGGCAAATGTATTGGGGAAGCATTGGGTTAATGGAGAAGCAATAAGATAAAAATCCTCCTTCACCCCTGAATTGAGGAGAGGTCCACAGTTAGTGAGAAAAACGAAGCACATATACATTAAATCATAATATGCTGGAAATGAGAATGAGGTTTCTGGCCATGAAGGGAGGAGGAGTAGCAAAGGGAAGAAGCCAGCGACGCAAGGTGGAGCTCCGTGTGTTTGTGAGAAGTGATGAAGTGTTCGGCAGTGGTAGCAGAGGTAACAAATTGCTTTCAGCAGGTCCCTCCAACCCTATTGGTAGTTCCTTCAGGTTTTGTCTGGGGATACGTTTATTCTTTTTTTTTTTCTTTTCAGTGTTTGCAGACGGCCCTGTAGAAAGATGCTAGTCTGACACTAGTTCTACAGGGGTACCAACTGGTGACCGTGAATTTTGAAAGCGGAAAGGGACAAGTGAGGGAGGCAGGCAAACTTACTCGGTAGAGACGAAGAAGGGAGGCTCTTGCAGCCGTGACGAGACCTGCGATGTAGCGCAGACAGTAGGTCAGGAGGGACTTCCAGCGGGGGATTACAGCCGGGGCAGGACCAGGAAAGAGGGCAGGACCACAGCTAAGGTGGGAGAGATGAGGCGTGGGTACCCGAGCATCTTTCCGCCCTGGGCGCTGGGAGTGGGCAGGCGGCTTTTAATGCAAGTGAGAGGTGGAGCCGGCTCAGCTGTTAGCCAGCTGAGGACAGGGGCAAATCCCATCCCTTGGGGGAATGTCGGCGGGAGTCCTGGGGTGGGGGATTGGAAAGCTCAGGTTGGTGCTCCGGGGAGGTGCTGCTGCCGAAGCCGTGGAGAAATAGGAGGTGAAATAGTCCATCTGTAAGGCTGTGTAAAAATTAAGTAAGACCAAGCGCAACTGATGTGATAGTGATTACTCTCAGTAAATGTCTGAATATTTACTCATCCTTTTCCACTTCTGATTAAAAAAAAAAAAAAGACTGTTTCATTTTGAAGAAAAAGAACAAGGTGCATGCCACAGAAGAGCATTCTAAGAGAAAATGAAAAATAAAGAGATGGAGGCATTTCCCAAAGGCATGGAGAAATATAAATAGTCTTGGGTTTCATGTCAAAGGGAAGAAATACTTGGTGTTAGTGTTATTTTTAGAAAACAGGCGAAGTTATGAGACAGCCTGATATGAGTTGGCTGTCTGAAAATATCTGTCGTTTTTAATGTATACCCTAGATGTATCTGACCAGTCTGCTACTCGTGTGAAAAACATTAAAACAGAAAATGTCACTGTGGTAGGATTCATCTGTCCTGACACAGGTGTCTAAAAGTTAAATACCTCAGTGTGAACTATTTGCCACAGACTCTTACATTTGGTGGAGGCGAAAAAAGCATCATGAGTTGATAATCAGTCTCATGCTAAAATAAGTTGCCAGAGGTAGGCTAGTAAGATGTAAAATAGGGTGACCAGCTGAGGTGTACGTGTCTGAAATCATCTGAGATGAATCTTGCCTACAAGAAACTCCTATTACTACATTGCTTTTAAAATGAAAGGCTGAGCGGTCTAAAATGTTTACTGCGTATGAGTTCATGTTTGGAGGGATAAGTGCTTTGCAATGGGGAGGTCAAATATGATCTTAATGCCCCCTTAAAATGTATTAATGCTTATAGAGCAAAGTGTGGTTTGGAGAAATAATTTCAAAACTTTTGAAAGAGAAAAATGTCAGACGTAGATGCAAAGTCATGTTTTCCAGCTGATCCGCTGTGACAGGTCTTTAGTTGAACAAGAGTTCATGTACACTGAATTCATGCAGAATGGTAAATTTTCTGTATTCATCGTTGTATAATAAATCTGGGACTGGAAACAGAATTTGACACAGAGAGAATAAAGAAGCTTTATGAGTTGTAGCTTCAAAACAGAAAAACTCAAGCCAAACGGTGTTCTTGAAATTCCTAGTACCCAGTCATGGTTCTAGGTAATTTGGTTAATTCTGTGAACTCTGTCAAGTAAAGCAGTGCACATAGTAACCTGGGTGTCAGTGAAGAGTTCACAAAGGTGGAATTTCCACCTCAATTTAAAAGAGATTCTCAATTTTACTTTTTAAGTCTTGAGACAATAACCGAGCACAGCTGCCTTTGCTGGGTCTGAGGAAATCCCAGGCTGATGTCGATTTGTCTGCTGCGTACCACGCGTTGGTAGTTCGGTGAGAAGCTGAAACCATTGGCAGTAACGTCTCTCTTGGTTGTCATTCCTGTGGATGACGCTGCAGAACGGTATCACCATTAGGAGCAACTCTGGCTGAATTTAGGGATATTCTATGTTGCACGGGGCCCTTAATGACCACTGTGGTCAGTCAGAGGTCCTGAAGGTAAAGGTCTAAAAGAGCCGTGCTCTGATAGAAAAGAGAGACAGTCCTGGCATTTGGGAGCTGAAAATGTCACCTCTAGAGAGCTGGAAAATTTGGAAAAGCAAATGCTTCTTGGCGGTTAGAACGTAGTTTGCAGAAATTTAGGTTCACTGTGTATTACTAATTTCAGTGAGGTCTAGTAACTAACATTGGCACAATTTCAGTGATTTTAGTCTGAAAGGTAGCCAGCTTTCTGGCACTTCAAACGGGTACCAAGGAAGAAGGCAATGGAGAGGGTACCTCTGTCTGTGATTGCCTCCAAAAAACCACCCTTTGCTGTTATTAAATCTTCCGTGCATTACTACCCCAGACTGTAAGTGCCAGGCCATTCTGGTTATGCTAGAAATAGTGTTCGTATTAGATCTCTTACTGCAGCAGCAGCAGGTGTGTGTTCTGGCACGTCTGTATCCACACCTGTGGATCTTACCCACGCAGAGCATGAGAAAGCGCTTTCCCGTGCTTGACCTGTAGACCTTTGTACGTGGGACAATGCACACTCATTGTAGAGTCTTATTTTTCAGGTTTTTTATGCTTATATATACACTACCGTAAAAGCGTCAGTACATTGTATCAAGTTGCTGCGAAGTATAACGATGTAATAGTACCACTGCAAATACGAGAAGTCATATATACGTACACTTGAGATGTAATTCTTCAAACAGTAGTGAACATGAAGGTTGTTGGACCTATGTACAAGTAACGAGGGAGCGCAGACTCTGTCGTAAGTGTTTGCAGGGATGTTCCTTCGTCGGTATGTTCTGCACAGCTGCTCCTTTTTCAGCATGCAGGCCATGGAGCAATTAGCAGCGATGCAGACTTAGATAGCCTCCGTCTTCCATCACAGTTTATTACTTTGTTTGTAGATTAAACAGAAGAGCTTCACAGTGTGTTTTCCATGCAAAGTAGTTCAGCATTTTATGTTTCTCTCTGTCAGACACAGTGAAACAAACAGTTGCAGAAGCTGGTACATGTGTATGTAGCTATGGCAGAGTTGTGATATCTTTTGAGAAATAGGGTGTGAACATATAATTAAAGACTACGGGATATGTTTTGCACTTTGTGGCTAAGGTTAAAAAAAAAAACGTAGCTCCTCAGTTCTGCATCTTCGCACTGGAGAAGCTTGTTCTGAAGGAGAGACTTGAGAGTTTGGGTTTTTTTTTTCCTTAGAAGGACCCCTACGTGTACTAGAAATAGCCGGGGTGCCACATGCCCTAGTTGCGTGCCTGGCACGAGTGGCGGCGCGGCGAGGACGACGTGGTGGGCGCAGTCCGGCTCCGCGGCCGCCGGCAGCGGGAGAAGCGTAAACAGGACGTGCTGGTGCACAAAAGGAAAGCGTTCGCATTGTCTTCGCCTTCCTGAGTTGCGAGAGGAGGGGAAAAACGAGAGGAGAAACAGCAGGAACGGGGCTGGGGCGGTGGAGGTCCTCACCTGGGCTCTGCTGCTCGCCGGAGCGGGACAAAGAAGGGGTCCCTGCTCTTCCACGCCGCCCAGGACCCCTCCATCCTGCCTGGCCGGCGGCAGGGTGACTTGCCCTTGGGTTAGTCGAAGCACTGGGGATAGTCCTACCCTTTTGCCAAGAAGCAGCCTGAGATTAGGCCGCCTGCCTTCTCTGTCGCACGTTTTGGGGGAATTGGGAGCATCAGTCTTGTAGGGCTGTCTGACCTTTTAGGATGTCTCGGCATGAGGGGCAGTGATCCGTCTCCCTGTACGGGGAGAAGAAAGCTACAGGAGAATGCAAGTTTATCCCCTCAAAAGTTGGCAGGCGATGTAGGCAGCTGCAGTGTCTGAAATTCTGGTTTTCTTACACTGAGTAGATTTCAGGTTGTGTCCCATTAAATCAGACCTTAGGAACCCTTAAATACACTTCCGTGATTATGGCTAACGCAGTATAGCTAAAGCTGCTTTATTAATTACATTGACATGTTGGGTTGTAACATGCTAAATATATCAGTGCTGATAATCTCGGTCACTTCTTATTTTCAGCCCAGCTACATTCTTCATATGTACTGTCAAGTCACCGTGCTGTAGATGGACCAGGGTTATCACAGGCAGGGCTTTATAACTTCAGCAAAGGTATTTCTTTGTTATTTCAATAGGAAACAGAAGATAGGCGATAAGCTAACAAACTCACAATGGGTGGAAGTTCATTAAAAATATATGTCCTTGTTGTATGTATGATGTATTTAGATGTTAAGCCCTTTGGAGCAGCAGGTGTTTGTACAGTGTCGTTACAATGGGGCCTCGCGTGTCACCAGATTTTCAGTGCTGATGGTAGTCAAAGGTGACTTTTTGGCACGCTGGCAAGTGAGGTGGGGTCAGGGAGCTGGTCGGTGCATGCAGAGAGCAAGGCAGGTACGGTTGTGAGGTGTGTTAAAATGGGACTGGGCAGGGGACTAGAACAAGCGCCTTCCACGCAGAGGCGAGCGTGTTTCTTTTTGGCAATCTGTATGTCAGAGGTAGTATGTTGCTGAAGTTATTTTCAAAACACTTTTTTTTCTTCTCCTTTTAAAATAAATATTGCATTAAGCAGCAGTCTAGTAATACACAAGTAGGTCAATGTGCTGTCATGACTGTCTTGCATACCACCCAAAAATACAGTTTAAAAATACGTCAAGTGCCAAATTAAGCAGGAAGAACAGGCGATGCACTCTAATTCTTTGACTTGTGCTCAAGTCTGGTGCACAGATTAGCAGTGGCGTGATAAAATATCACACCCCTAGCTTTTGACATCGCTTCCACTGACAGCCATTTCAGGCAGGGGATGGAAATCTGGACTGTTTTCCAATACTGTGAGCAGGTTGAGTCG
Source organism: Haliaeetus albicilla (assembly GCF_947461875.1). Classification (NCBI taxonomy): domain Eukaryota; kingdom Metazoa; phylum Chordata; class Aves; order Accipitriformes; family Accipitridae; genus Haliaeetus; species Haliaeetus albicilla. The sequence goes on along the minus strand of NC_091497.1, from coordinate 7,610,552 downwards.
GTTGCTGGGCACGTGGTGCATTTAACCTTCACCGTATTGGAAGCGCGAGAGTTTGCATCTGTAAAACGGTTGCTTCACCCTCAGTTTGAGACAGCGCGGAGGTAAAGCAGCAAGGTTAGTGAGTAGCTAGGCACGCAGAGGTACCATTATCATCATCCCCCTGGATCTCCTGACATAAGGAAGCGTGAAAAAACCTCTCAAGTTCGCTGACCTGCAGATAATTTTTTTTAGGAAACAAGCAGCTGCTAGAAGCGCATTTAAAAGACGCTTGAGCTTCTTGAAAACACCCAGCCCACTACATCTTTTTGCTTGTTAGTGGCGAGGGGCCCTGCCTCCACCGTTTCCCCTGGTCGTTCCTGATTTTGTGGGAACAGGGTGGGAGCTGGAGCATCGCACCAGGCACCGATGCGCTTTTGAGCTTCCTCGGGAGGTGCGAGGCTGCTTCCCCCTCCGCTGACAGCCCCCCGGGGCGATGAGGGTGCTTACCCCGCCGACGGCCAGGCCCTTCCTTCGTGGCTTCGGTGCCATCTCCGGTATTTTAACACATAAAATACCCCCCCTCTGCATGTTCTCATGCACGTGAGGACGTGTGTGCGGGAGGAAGACCACCAGGTTTGTGAAATGCAAACGCCTCCCGGGGCAGCGTGGGGATATACGGGATGCTGTCCCCTACGGGATGCTGTCCCCTACGAGCTGCACCTGAGCTTAGTTAGTCCAGCGCCGGCCGCCTGGGCAAACTGCTCTCCCCGCGTCACCTAAAAGCGCGATCACGCTTTCCTTTCTCTTAACAGATAATCCTGAAATAGCCGGCAGGAGCGGAACGGAGTGTCACGAAGCCTCCCTGCGGACGGCCAAGCACGGCTACTGTACATACTACCCCGTCTCCTCCTCTCTAGAGTTGCCACAAACTGCATGCTAAGTCAAGAATTTGTTCTTACGGACAAATCACAAACTCGAAAAAGCTAGTGCTGCTATGTCATATATGAATATTAAATATGGTATGCTTACTATACTCCAACCTAAAATAGTTAACTACCTGATACCAGCTGTGATGTTTCAAGACATAAAGGGTAACATTTAGTTTTAAAGATTTTCTAAGCATAGTTTAATTCTTGCAAATATTGTCTTTTCTCCATAACTATACCTAACGGAAATGGTCCAGTTAAGTTAGTCTCATGAGATTCAGTGTTTATGAATCTTTCGAGCTCAGCAATAATTAAGTTGTATTGGCTAAAAACTTATCCCAGTTGCAGGTTTAATTTTCACCCAAACTATGATTGGGGTTTTTCTTCTCGGTTAAAAAAAAAAAAAAAAAAATCTTGGTTTTGCTCCCCTAGAGAGTTGATTCCAAGAGAGAGGAAGTGAAACGCAGCCCAGTGTCCTGCACATCACCCTGCCAATCTGAATATTTTTAGCCAGAAGTCCAAAGTAAAGCACAAATTCTTTAGATGCACATGGTTGGTGTTTGACTTGTATGGAGAAGTTGCATTTGAATCATAGCAGAATAGCAGAAGAAAATTTTAAAATTTTGCACAGTATGAACTTCATACCCCTTTCAATCCCCAAAAGAACAAAGTCTTGAGAATATTATTTTACGAGTATATTTATAATGTTTTTAAAAAAAGACTTTGCAGAAGTGCCTAAATTTTGTCACATCAGACTTGATGAAAGTGAGCCTGATGCCAACCATCAAATCTCACCGGAAGCAAATAATCTTTCAAACTCATAGTCAGGTTACCAAAAAGATCCAAGCTGTTAAGAAGTAAGTTCTAGAAGTGTAAAATCAAACAAACAAACAAAAAAGACCAAACTAACAAAAGACAAGGTGAAAAAGAAGGCTGTAGATGAAGAGATTTGTATGATACTCTTAATTTAATTAAAATTCAGTTGAGTCACTGAAACTTCATAGGTGACTTTAATCTAGACTATTAACTGAACACTAAGAATGTAGAATGAGATTCAGTTTAATAAATCATTACTGTATTTGCATTTTTTTAATTGGATTGTAAGATTGTAACCAGATTAGAGTGGAGAAAAAAATTAGTTCTTTTAATTGTTTTTCTTTAAAAACATATTTTATGTCACAAAAGTATGAAGATATCTTTAATACAATTATATACATGTTATATATACATACATGCATATATATGGATGAAGCAGATTTTAATGTTGTTTACTTTTTTAAATACTTTGTTGATTTACAAGGTAATTATATATGTATAATTAAAATTTCATTTGTTTGATTTGAGATTTGTTTCAAGCACTATTGTACCAAATATTTCATATTTCACATTTTATATGTTGCACATGTATCACATAAATGACATAGTTTTTAAATTATTGTTTAAAAAAACAAGACAGCTGTTATAAGTGGATATTATGTATAATTGTTTGCAGCATAAGTTTTCTATGTGGACATTATTAGTGATTGCAGTATTTTAACTTAACCTCTTCAGATTGATTGTAAACTATTTTAAACTTTGGCAGCACTGCCTGTTCTGAACGACTGAAGGCACTAACCATATAATTATTTGTCTAGGAAATTATTTTCCAGGCTAAATCTTGTTTGTCCGATGTCTAATTACTATCTATTTATATATAAAGCTGGAGATTTGATCATCCGAAAGAAAAAAAAAATCACGATTCGATTGTAAAATTAACATAGTGCTTGTAACGTTGCGTTAGTTTTAATTTGTGGAAAAATAATGTATCTTAACTTGTTACTTAGCAGTTAAGGTATCACCATTATATACTATTAAAACACTAATATTTGTAGACTTTCTCAGTCATTATAACTAGGTAGTTGACACTGCAACTTGCCTATATCTGTCAAAGTTGTTTTTATTTTTTTATAATAGTTAATTTAGGCATTTGGGTAGCTTATTGTATAATACTAAATGGTAAATTATCCATGTTGTTTAAATATTTTATGTAGATAACTCTTCAAGACATTGTTCTGTGTGAACTTTTTATGTTTCGAAATAACTGTTATTCTATGTTTTTTACAATTAATCCAATACTACTATTTTTTGCCCATGGATGACGAAGCTTCAGATACATCAGGTCTTTCATCCAGATAAACTGACAGACAAAAAGAGAAAATGTATTTTTAATAAGAGATCCACTTTCCGACTTTATGACTTTGTAATATTCCTGAAAACTGTACAAGTACAAACCTATGCTAACAGTAAGGAGGCAATTACAGAGATGTGCAAATACGTGTACAACAGATTCTGCATTTTATTTATTTATAAAGTAATTTTATAGACTATTTCAAAATTTGGGAAGATCTAAAACTATTTTTCTGTATAAATATTATTTGCCAAAACTTTGTTTATATTTTAAAAAAGAAAAAAGGTCTAATGAAAATGATTAAATTTTAAATGCTTTGTTTAATTAAAAAAAACCCAACAAATAAACCCCCCTAAAAGAACCATGAGATGGGCCAACACAGAGACAGTGAATACTGTAGCCGAGACATGGTTTCAAGTGACTTGAGATGTCTCAGTGTTTATTTTCTTCAAAGGATACAGCACTTCACCAAAATACCTTTTTGTTTGCCTCTCTCATCCAGCATAATTGACGACGCGTACGATGAATATTTCGGTAACAGTTAAAAGAAACCCCTCCATTCACTCTTTTTCCGCATATAACGACTAGTGGTCTGTTAAATAGCCATTCTATTTCTGTTGTGACGTTAAATTCATTCACCCAATGTACAACCACTGAAATAAAAAGAAGCATTTTAAAATGAGAGCGGAGTCGGGGCGATCCTTTCTTGTGGCGCGGCTCTGGGGAGAGGGGCCTGGGGTAACAAAAACAGCCAAAAGGAAGCGGAGGAGTCTTTAAAAAGTATATGTTTTGTTTTGGTGTTTTGTTTTGTTTTTTCCTTAATTGCGTGTTCAAGTAACAAACCCTTCAGTGCAACCCCCGGGTGCGGGACGCACGCAGCTCTGAGGTTTCTTCACACCATCTTCTCCGATCTGTTTTTTTAAATGCTTTAATGAAAGGAAATAGAATTCCTGCAGGTCCGAGGTCACGAGTGACGTGGAAAACCACCCGGTCAACCAGTCGATTTGGATGCGTCACAAACGTACTGGGGCAGGAGCCCGCCGAGAGCGAGTGTGTGGGATGGAGAGGAGATACGGGGATGACTTGCAGGGAGAGAGAAGGTCCAGAACGTTAGAGGGCTGCGAAGGCATCGTAGAGCAGAAGCAGCAAACAATTCAAATTAAACTAATGCTTCGGGAGCAGAAACCCTCTCTGTTCGCACTTTCTCGTGTTAAACCCTACCCTGGACAGTTGTCAGCTGCCAAGAAGGGTCGGGACGCGTCGATGTTCGTGCCTGGAAGGTGCTTTGTTTCTTGTCAACTTTGGCACTTTCTCGGCAGCGGAGAAGCGCTCGTGGGAGCCATGAGCTTTCGGGAGCCGCACCAAACCCATGATCCTCCTATGCCTCTGCACGGGGCGTACCCCTGTCAGGTCCTGTCAGTGCTTCCAAAACGAAGTGAGATACTTGTAGAGAAGTGGCTTTGGAAACCTTTGGTATTCCCACCGCCACATGTGTCCTGAGGGACAGACGGTGTCCCCCCGCAGGGAGCAAGCGTATCTCTTCTGGCCCCCACATGGTGTAGCCCATGACCATAAGGCGTCATTATTATTATTTTCGGTATGTTTTGCTTGGTTTTCAGTTCAAAGGTCTGAAGTAATCTGAGGGCTGGGGTTTTTTTGCAGCCCACTGGAATTAATAGCATGAAACAAAAGGGGATGTGACATTTGAGGGGTTAGAGCCTGCTGGGATAGCTTTGCGTGTTTGTATACAGTGAAGGAAGCCAAAACTGGTTCAGCCTTGTCTGTGCTGTATTTTGGGAGTGTCTGTTGAGCAAATTACTGAAACAGCAGCTGGGTTTTGTTTGAGGAAGAGTTGTTTCACTCCAGAAGAGAGCCTAGGAGCAAGCCAACGTTTCTGTACTGTGGGTGATGATGGAAAAAAGGACTTGTGGGCAAGGCTGCTTGACGGTGTGGGCATTGAGTCTTCGGCTAGTGGCATTTATTGTATGAATTCATGGGACCCTCAAAAACGCCTTGCCTGGAATTGCTGAAAACCTTCCTTCGCATCTGATCATACACAGACCACGCTTTTCATGCCTGCGATCATTTCTTTAGCCAAGGCTTTTGTCAAGTAACCTGCCTTTTTAATGTCATCTTATTGACAGTTCTGGAGGGTTTTTTCTCGGGACAAAATGATTTTTATTGCTGGAGTGGGTGGGTGTGTGAGGGCAATACCGTCTCAGCTGTTGCATTAAAGCAGTTAATATTGCTGGTATATAATGCATGCGAGCAAATAGTGATAGGTATAGAAGAAATAGTTAGATTATCTGTGAAAAAAAGAAATTGCAGAAGCATCTTTTAAATTCTTATTCTTCTAATTCTGTAATTCTAGAAACCTTAGAAATTGTAGAAAATGAATTATGTGTGTCATTACACAAAAATACCTTCTCCTGTAGCAGGGGAAAAAACCCACCAAGAAATGTGAAAGGAAGATAATGGTGTGAGCTGTTTATGCAATGTTGTGTTGCAGTTGCATTATTTCCACCAAAGCTCCTTACAGAGTGAGGAAAATACACTCGGGCTTTATGATTTAGGAAAATCACTACAGGAACGACGCCCTGCTCCTCTCATCTTCAAAGCGCTGGATCTGGATGCTACTTTTAAGGAAAACAAATTCTGGTGAGTGTCCTCCTTAGCCTAATCGTCAGAAAACAGTCCGGGTGTAGCCGGCGTGGTGGGTGGTTCCTCAGTGGGTCACCGGACCAGAGGTGCCGGGACGTGGTGGTGACGAGGGTGACCGCAACAGTGTAAGGTTCACCTTGTAGGAACAGCCACGAACGCCTCTCCTTTTCACGGAGGGGTAGAGGGAGGAAATGCTTTTATTTCCTTGTTTTATGGTTGTAGTCGCCACACTTGAATGCCAGCGGAGTGCATTTGGAGATGCTAAAGCTGGTAGCTGACGGCACGGCTCAGGACTGCGAGCAAGCAAGTTTTTCACACTTGGAAAGCTGTTAGGGTGGGATTCTGCTTTCTCTCTCTGTAGCTGTCAAGTATCATTTCAGACACTGCAGGGTACCCGCTTGGCCTAAAGCTGCTGCTGTGGAGGAGGACAGGTCTGGATGGATATCCAAAGTCTGCCAGCCCCATGCAGGTGTCTCAGATACTCTACAACACCTCAGATGAGTTCAGTCCATGAATCCCACCTGTTTTCACAAGGGACTGTCAATCGTAACAGTGGTTTTCGTGGGTTTTAAAACACCGTCACGCACAAGAAATCACAAAATCGTGAGATTGGTTTAAATGGCCTGATAGTTAAAAATCCTTGTTGTTCTCTGTAGGTATTTGAAGTACATTCAGCTTGCATATTTAAGCTTTTTCTTTCCTACCATGATGCCTAGAAATGTTTTTCATGTCACCTAACGTGCCCATGTGATCATGGAGGTAAAGAGCAGCTCATAAAATTTGTGAGAAAGTAATGAAAATTGACAACACAAATTTTGCAGATTTGGTGAACTCAAGATGTTCTTGTCTCTTACCGTGTTATAGGGAGGAATGAAGAACTATGGTAACCCTTTGGCATGTAATATAATTTCTTCAGGCTTAATCTTCACATGGGCTTTATTCAATTATTATTATGCCAGTGAAGGAGTGATGTTATAACTTGGTCTGAATGCAATTGCAAGGGGAGATGGACTGTCCCTGTATGCAAATATATCATTGTTTAAATGTTTCATATGAAGCAATTATACCCTACTCTATCCTATGTAGTTACATTGCTTCAATTTCTCTGTCTGTAAGGCTTGATAACAAGCTGTCCTCGGACAGCTGTTAGGTAGAGCCTGCACATTCATTTCCAGGTTTAAGATAAATGGTGAAAGGCAAGAGTCCTGTTCTGTGTCCTTCCTCAAGCCAAATGTGCTCAAAAGAAAAGCTACGTAAGCAAGTACAAGTAAACGAGGACTCACATGGAAAAAAAGCGGTCAGCATTGAGAAGGTATCAGTAGGCTTTCTAACTACAGGATGTGATAGGAAGCATTTTCCCTCTCTATTGACCTTAAAAGTGATTACTTTATACCCATTCTAGAGGCAATAAATGAGGTTGAACTCTTCTAATAGAGAATCAGTGCCCTCCTCCATGAGCGTGAACTTTCCATGACCAGTCGCTGGAGAAGTCCCTGGGCTGGCGGCACTGCCCATTCCTCAGCTGTCGTCTCGGAGTCCATGGTAAGTGCTTGTGGGCGGCAGTAGAAGCACACTGGCAACTCCTCCTGTGGCCTGTGGACTTTTCGTTTTATTTCCTTTTAATTGGATGATGGGAGAAGCTGAACTTCAAGTCTAATTTTATTTGGAGCTGCAGGTAGGTGTGGGATTTTTGTTTGGTGTTTTTCTCCCCGACTTACTTGTTAGCTTGATCATGCGTCCTTTGTAGCTTTCAAGGGCCAGGCTACTTATATTTCAAGTTTGCTTCAGTCATCTTTAAATGCACATTTCAGATGTGCTCGTTTGTCATCTAGATCAGTTCCTCTTATTCTTCACAGAACTTGCTCTGCAGCAAGGTATTTCAAATATTCTGCTTAATGGAGTACAATCTAAAAAATAATTTATAACAACATACAGATCCTCCTAGAATCTATACTAAGGCACATGGAGGACAGGGAGGTGATTCGAGACAGCCAGCATGGCTTCACCAAGGGCAAGTCTTGCCTGACCAACCTAGTGACCTTCTGTGATGGAGTGACTGCATCACTGGACAAGGGAAGAGCTACGGATGTCATCTATCTGGACTTCTGTAAGGCCTTTGACGTGATCCCCCACAACATCCTTCTCTCTAAATTGGGAAGATATGGATTTGATGGATGGACTGTTTGGTGGATGAGGAATTGGCTGGATGGTTGTATCCAGAGAGTAATGGTTAATGGCTCGATGTCCGGATGGAGATTGGTGGCAAGTGGTGTCCCTCAGGGGTCCATATTGGGACCAGTATTGTTTAATATCTTCATCGGTGACATAGTGGGATTGAGTGCACCCTCAGCAAGTTTGCAGATGACACCAAGCTGAGTGGTGCGGTTGACACATCTGAGGGACAGGATGCCATCCAGAGGGACCCAGACAAGCACAAGAAGTGGGCCCATGTGAACCTCATGAGGTTCAACAAGGCCAAGTGTGAGGTCCTGCACCTGGGTTCGAGCAGCCTCCAGTATCTATACAGGATTGGGGATGAGGAGATTGAGAGCAGCCCTGCAGAGAAGGACTTGGGGGTACTGGTGGATGAAAAGCTGGACATGAGCCGGCAGTGTGTGCTCGCAGCCCAGAAAGCCAACCGTATCCTGGGCTGCATCAAAAGCAGCGTGGCCAGCAGGTCGAGGGAGGGGATTCTGCCCCTCTACTCCGCTCTGGCGAGACCCCACCTGCAGTACTGTGTCCAGCTCTGGGGTCCTCAGTATGGGAGAGACATGGACCTGTTGGAGCGAGTCCAGAGGAAGGGCATAAAAATGATCAGAGGGCTGGAACACCTCTGCTGTGAGGACAGGCTGAGAGAGTTGGGGTTGTTCAGCCTGCAGAGGAGAAGGCTCCAGGGAGACCTTATAGCAGCCTTTCCATACGTAAAGGGGGCTTAGAAGAAAGATGGGGACAGACCTTTTAGTAGGGCCTGTAGCAATGGAACAAGGGGGTGATGGTTTTAAACTAAACGAGGGTAGATTCAGACTAGATATAAGGAAGAAATTTTTTTACAATGAAGGTGGTGAGGGACAGGCACAGGTTGCCCAGAGAGGTGGTCGATGCCCCATCCCTGGAAACATTCAAGGCCAGGTTGGACGGAGCTCTGAGCAACCTGATCTAGTTGAAGATGTCCCTGCTCATTGCAGGATGGTTGGACTAGATGACCTTTAAAAGTCCCTTCCAACCCAAACCATTCTATGATTCTATACAGAGAGCCTATAAGGCAAATGAAACCGAATTACATCAAATTGTCAGCCAGCTCTGCACTTTCTTACTTGCAGCCACTTTATTTGCCAGATGTAGCACAGTATTTATATGGATTGCCTAAACAGTGGCAATAGTTTTCTTCTGAGCATCCTTTTCTGTGTGCAGGCAGAACAGAACAGAAGTATGCTTTTACCACACAAAATTCAGGCCTTCTGCATTCAGCCCCAGGCTTCCTGTATGAGCAAATGGCGAGAGATCGACCGAGGCTTTGCCAGAGGGCAACAACATTCCACTTGTAGGCAGGATTCCTCTTCTGCAGCCTTCCCAGCCTGGCTGCCTGCGCAGATGCCGAGGGTGACCCCCTCCTCCTTCGAGCTGGGGCACACGGCGAGGTGCTGGGCACCCCGCTCCTGTCCCCAGAGAGCCGTATCCTTCTTGCTGTGGCTTTCAGCCGAGCTTCTCTTCTGAGCATCCGTCCACCACAGGAACACCATGCTGCCTGCCAGCTTCTGCGCCTTTATTTTTGTCTGACGGTGGTTGCTTTTTTAAGGCGTCTTGTTCCTCTTTTCTTCCTTTCATTCTAGAAATGACGTAGGCTTTTCTACCGTCGTGTGGTTGAGGAGCACGTTTTGGTTCTTGCACCATCGCAGCACTTTCAGAGGTCATTTAGGCCCATTAGTTGCAATGAATTGATTTCTCATGCCAGCACAGATTGAGCATGCTGCCTGAAAGGCAAGGAGATGGTTTGTAAATGAGTGACCAGTTCTGCAGCAATCAAATACCTTTCCCCACTGCTACGCATGCACATTATTACGAATCCTTTACTGCTTAGAGAAGCTTCAGGAGGAAAATGTTCTCTTGCTACTTTTGAGAAGTATTAGCCACTCCTGTTTTAATCCATGCACGGAGGCTTTTATCTTCACCCACTTGATTCTGCTGGCCTGCCTTAGGAGACCCTTGGATCCAAATTAAAAGCCACGCTGCTCTTGACCACACAGAGAAGTTTCTTGCAAGCTCACAAAAGCCCACATGAAAGTCACTTCCAGTAGCACTGACCAGTCTTCATTTTCATAACTAAAGCGGGAAACCACAACAGCCTGAGCATTTAAAGTGTCGTTTAATTACGTATTTGCTCTGTGTGGAAGGTAGAGTGGTCTAAACCTCCCTGGAGAGGATCCGACTTTCATGCAGGCAGTGCCTCACCTGCTCCGTCCAATGTTTTAAGGTCAGGGAGAAGATGGAGAGGACAGGCTGCAATCCAGGCTGGCTGCAAACAGACCCTGCTTCAGCAGCAGAAGCAGCTCTCTGCTTGGAATTAGTTGGCCAGAGAAATTTTCCAGTCTTCCACAGCGGATGCTGTCCACAAGAAAGGTTTTGATGAGAGCTCGTGGGTGTGGTGGAAACCCAGTGGAAAGCAGAAGCTGTAGAGCAGTGTGGGGACATCATACGGCGAGGAGCCAGTAGGGATTCCTTTTCAAGTGGAAACCAAGTGCAGCATAATTATTCTCTTACTTGCCTCTCGCCACCGTCTACATTAGATGTTTGCTCTAAAAGACATTTTGCCACTTCTTGGTGGAAAGGACTTCTTTTGGACCTGACATTTGGGAGTTTTATGTCCTTTCTTGTTGTTCGCTCTCCCTTTGCTTTAATTTTAGCCGTAATGCAGATGATCCTCTGTGATATGAGACCAGCCTTCAGGCTTTGGTGAATGCAGCAGATACATTCCTCTTCAGGAGTAATTATCAGAGGAACTGCTTTCAAATCCAGGTTTCCTGTGCAATATAGTTATTCCTATTTAAATAAAGGACTCCGGCAGTGCTACTCAGCAGCACCTCTCTATACAAAGTGAGGGTTGTTTCCTCTTGACACAGATTTCCTTCTGCTGTTCTCAGAAAATGACTTTGTTAGAATCAAACGTTAGTCCGTCAAAGTGCCTAAAATAAATGATCATTTTATATTCAATTGAATCCTTACTTTTTAAAAAATATCACAATGAAACTGCTGTATTTTACTTCCCTTTATTGTTACTATTATTACCTTACAAATACTGCAGAACGAAACAGCTGCCTCTCCTTTATTTTTCAGTTTCTTTCTAAGACGTAGCTGGATGTGGCTTCATGCTCCAGGAGTCCATACACTTGAGCCAATTTGCAATAAAACTGATAAAGAAAACAGACCTGATAACACGTGGTATTTGTAGAACTCGCATTTAGCCTGCTCAGCGATGGAAACATGTCACAATATGAATTTTATCTAGAAACGCGTGCCGCAGGGTCGTGGTGTCAGGAGCTGCCGTTCGTGGGGCTGATGCTCATTGAACCAGATGGAGCTTGTGGTGGGGCTCCTCAGCAGCAAGACCTGCAGTGGCTGGGCTTTGCCGGGATTAGAAACTTGTAACTGGAGCTGGATGCGCAGCTGAAACGAGTAAACTTGGGCTGGGTTACTCGAGCAGGGTGTTAGGACATGCTGGTGCATGGATTTTTTTTTTGGAGGCTGCCCGTGTGCTCGTGCTCTGCAGGAGCTGTGGGTTGCTGCTCTGCGGTGAAAAGTGCCCTGGCTGTTGGAACTGGAAGCGAGTATCTCATCTTTCTAAGTGTAATGTTTTTTTTCAGGATCTCAAGGTGCCTGTCTGTGGCAGTCAGCACATGGATAACCAGGTGGGCTGTGAACAAGCCATAGGAGGTCTCCTCGGGTGCCTGAGGAAAAAAGCAGCTTTTTCCACCAGCCCGATTACTAGATTTACTAGAGGAATGTCCTCCAGCCTCCTGGCAGGGTTGGAGTCAATGGGCTGGCCCAGAGTAGAGGACTCAGGGGCACAGCCCAGGGGACGTGTCTTCATCCCGAGCAGCCTGGCACATCCCCGTGGCAGAATCCTAACGGCCTCACCAGCTCCCCTGTTCCTGCACACGCAAAATAATATCAATGTTTAAAATAAAACCCAAAGTCCCCTAACCCTTGGTGTCAGCAGTGGCACGACCCCTCTAAGAAGCTAGTAAGCATGAAGAAGGAAAGTCTGTGGCCTCTGCAGTAAGTCCTGTGGCTTCTCCTCATTGAGATTTCTTCTGCCAAATCTCTGGTGGATGCCAGCGCTGGCTGCCCTGGAGCCATCCCCTTCTGCCGTGTTTCCTTCTTGCAAACCATGGGGCAATTGGAGCACATGCAAAGACAGAAACGTAGAAATGTCTATCTCTACCACACTTGGAAAATGCCCTTGTTGGGGAGCGGGTGGATTTTACAGGACCCGTTCAGCCAGCCGAGTTATGAGGGAGTCTCCTCAGCTGCAGCCCCTTAAGGAGCCTGAGACTATTTTTATATCAGTAAAATTAAGAAGGTTGGGGGCCTGGGGGGTTTGTTAGCGCCCATGGGGCACCTACAGACCTTGGAGGCAGCTGAGGTGAGATGATTCTTGCCTACAACGCTCCTGCCTGTTCCTGCCCTGAACGTCCCTCGGCTGTTGATGGCATCTCCTCCGCTACCGTCACTGGCAGCCAAGGGGCTGCCGAAGCTCCGGCCCCTTCAGGAGAGAGACCTGGCTAGATTTATGCACCTTAGGCCCTCAACCCTACAACCGTCCCACTAACTTAATGTAGTGACACAGATTCACGTCTTCAGCTCCTCACCCAGCTCCAACCGAGCCCCCCAGCAAAACCCCCCCAGTCCTTCCCGGCGTCCCTCCACACGGGGCTTGGCTCGCCGCGTCTTTCCCGTGTTAGAAAAAGCCCAAGACCCTTTTAGAGCATTTTCTACCCGTTTAGGGGTGAACTTTGCATCTGTTTTGATGACATGAAAGTAGCTGAAGGTTGCCCGGCAAGCCCGCTGCGCCCGCCGCGGGGAGGCATTGCTCTCTGCTCCGCTCCCTGGCACCGCACGGACTGCTGCCGTCTTCCTCTGGATAAAGCTTGGATTGGCACCTTTTGCCAATCCTCAGCTCCCAAGGTTTGGGTTCATCGCTGCCTCTTTTATCTCAGGGGAAAAAGAAAATAAATACCCCCCACACACTCCTCAGGCATTTACGCTGCTAACAGCTGAGCTTGCCCACTTTTGTCCCTCTACCCACCCACTGCAGATGGGCTCGACTGCACAGGTAGAGCTGGTGCGGACCTACCTTTTAATTTGGTTTGCCCTCACACAAACGAAGCGTCTGTGTGGGCGCAAGAGGAGCGCTGTGGCACTGCAAAAGCAGCACCTCGCCCCTTCAGTTTTAGCTTCTGGAGGACATGAACCTCGTTGCTGTCGTTCCTCTTTTTTCCACCTACTTCCATGTCACTCCAGTGGAAAGTGAGGGGCTTGGAGGAGCAAAGGTGTCGTGGTTTAACCCCAGCCGGCAACTAAGCACCACACAGTCGCTCACTCACTCCCCCCCACCCAGTGGGATGGGGGAGAAAATCGAGAAAAGAAGTAAAACTCATGGGTTGAGATAAGAACGGTTTAATAGAACAGGAAAGAAGAAACTAATAATGATAATAACAACAATAATAAACTGACAATAATAATAGTAATAAAAGGATTGGAATATACAAAACAAGTGATGCACAATGCCATTGCTCACCACTTGCCGACCGATGCCCAGTTAGTTCCCGAGCAGCGATCCCCCCGGCCAACTCCCCCCCCAGTTTATATACTGGACATGACGTCCCATGGTATGGAATACCCCTTTGGCCGATTTGGGTCACCTGCCCTGGCTGTGTCCCCTCCCAACTTCTTGTGCCCCTCCAGCCTTCTTGCTGGCTGGGCATCAGAAGCTGAAAAATCCTTGACTTTAGACTGAACACTACTGAGCAACAACTGAAAACATCAGTGTGTTATCAATGTTCTTCTCCTACTGAACTCAAAACACAGCACTATACCAGCTGCTAGGAAGACAATTAGCTCTATCCCAGCTGAAACCAGGACAAAAGTTTTCTTGCCCTGCCTCTTTCAGCTACTAAAAAAGTGCCTTTTTTTTTTTTTTTTTTTTTTAGCATGGCAATAAGGAGGCTGCTTCTCTCTTTATGAGTTTCCTCATCTGCAAGATGAAAATGGCAACCTCCTGGTAGGGTTTTGCTGGGGAAAAGCACAGAGCTGCTGAAGGCTCCCTTCTCCCCTCTGCTGCTGAAATCAAGGAGCGACACATAAGCATGGAGCCAGGACTGGACCAAAAGCATTATTTATTTTGACCCTGGCAGGCTGAAAGCTCTGGTATTTATACAGTGGTCCCACAAATCCCAGCGGTCATCTCCTTGGGTCACACAAACCAACGCAGTTTTAAGATATTGGAGTTTATGCCAATTTATAGTAGCTGAGACTCTGGCTGAAGGTTTTCAAGGCTATGGAAAATACTTCAGCTAAGACTGTTCTTGCTCTTTAATTTCCTTTACATGTAGTTAAATAGATGTTTCTTTCTCTAAGCAAATGGCTGCGTAACAATATATCAGCATCAGAGACAATCCATTTCTTAGGCACTAGCTAAAATGCCAAAACAAAGGCAATAAAAAAGTGCAAAGAGAGTTGTAAATAGTCTGTTGAATCAAAACACGCTGCTTTGTCTTTTCTTTGTAAATAAGGGGGTTTGTGTGTGTTAACTATATTGTCATCATTTTTATCTAGAGAGCTATCTCATTTAGAACATAAGGAAATATTATTTCCTGCTCAAACAGGCAAGAATTAACCACTCTCTAAAAAATTCTTCACCATGACCGGCTTTAAAGAAAACTCAGTGGGGTTTGAGCCTGTTTACATACAGACACACACACAGGGAAAGAATACGCTTACGTGTATGCACACACACACAGGTAATTAGATAATATATGCAAATTGAATTACCACTTTTTAAAATACAACACCAATTTTTTTTTTCCAGCATGCTTTTAATGATTTCAAAATTTTGCTTGGAAGAGTATTTTATGAAAAGCTAGTCCTTAACTAGACATGCGGTGGCTGACGACTTTGGTTAAGAGAATATTTCAGGGCCACAGTGACCAGTATCTTTTGCTGCTCATACCTCCCTCTGTGTAAAGAAAAATACGAAGTTATCTGATAGAAATGTTATTTTCTCTAAAGCAGGCATGGGGCATGCCAGCACAGTGGTTACACATATAGCCACAGCTAACATACATAGGTACCCACCTCACTTTCAAACGAGATGGAGCTCCAGTACCCACTGAGTGTAGCTCTGTGAGGAGCGGAGTAGGGGGACGTATTTATCCCCCCGGGCACACAAACACGCCAGGCTGCATCCCCACGGTCCCCACACGTGCAATTAGCCCTAATATGAACTGCAGCCATACCTACACCACAGCGGAGACATACAGGTCCAGTGCTGTTCTGGATATATCACCACCTGACACATAGCACATTCGTTCGTGGCTGCTCTGGAGCTACTACTGGCTTGGTTTCTCTTCCTCCCACATTAAACTGCAGCTATTTTGTCTTGTAAATAATTATTTTGGAGACCTAAATTGTTAGTTTTCTGGTTTTTGTTCCAAACAACTTTTAAATTACTTCAGGGACACAAATTCCCTGCTGTATCCTATTAGAGACTGTAGCCAAAAAGCTATATAGGATAAGGTTTCCAAACACCTGAGTGACTCAGGGGCTCCTGAACCCCCTTCACAGGTGATGTAGGCACTGAAGGCCAAGAGCGGCGGGGTGGTACTGCAGGAGACCCCCTCCACACCAGGGCTGCGTGGAAAGAAATGACCCTTACCCTGTGCTCTCCCAGCTCAAATTTGCATTGATTTACTGCCAGCTCTCATCCAACAAGCAGATCTCATTTGCTGGGTGCTACACGTGTGACAATCTCTCTGGACCACCACTTTCCACGATTCCTCCCTGGATACTTAGGCGCTCTCCAGGTTATCTGCCGCTTGCGTATTATCTGATGCCTTCCCAGCTGAAACTACCGAGAACGGCCCATTAAAATGTTTTTAACTTAAAGGAATGACTGACATAAAGCAACGGATGAGCTGAGCAGCCTCCAGCAGGTACTGCCCGCAGACTTCTCCCTGCCTTCAGGCATCCTTGCGTCCCACTGGCGCGAGGAGCGCCGACGGGCGCCTGGACCAGCGGGAAGCCCGACGGAAAAGCACCGTGCCCGTGTGGCACCAGACCTCCACAAACCCACCTACTCCTTTAGCACGGCGCAGGCACCGCTGCATGGCTCCAGGCCCCGAACCAGCAGATTTGGAGCGAGGGCAGGGGTCCGAATACCGCGGTCCCGGGTCTTCACTCTCCAGGTGGGTCTCCCACGGGGCTCCCATAGGTCTCTGTGGCCTCCATGTATTACACAGGACTCCTGCATCTTTATCCAAAGGCGGCGGTAGACACGATTCTGGACTTTTTCAGGATCTTCTTTTCACAGATGTAAATCAGGAATTTGATTTGTAAGCAATCAGTAGCTTTGATGCAAAAGTACATCTGATGACACAGCGACAAAAGTTTTAGGAAGCAAAAGCAAAGATAAGAAAGTTATATGGTGACACGTATTATTAATTAGGCTTTTTTATTGAACAATTAGATTTTACTAACAGCTGCCTGGATGGGATGCGGCTGTTGAGGTGAATTATGTCCCACGCCATGAAAAAGCTGAGCCATCACAATTTTTACCTAAATGATGATATTTTTTTCAGTGGGGGCACAATCAGTGGTACAGCCATACCTAAACAGGCAGCAAGTTTCTGCAGATATGAGCTTCTCAGGGGGGAAAAAACCAAACCAACCACTACCTAAAGAATTAGGCGAAGCAGTGCAAATTATGCTACTCATTACTATTTCAAGTTTAGTGAGTATTTCTGTGCTATCTATGCTAGCTGGCTGAGGTCTCTGTACTCTGCACTGCTGTCACTTTTGTGGTCACAGAGCAGATACCTCTCAGCTGTATCTGATACACACTGCTGCTGAACTTGCTAAAATCTAGTTTCTTATGTAACAACAGTAAAGGTAATAAATACTTACTGGATTAGGGAACAGTCCAGCAACCAGTCACTTATTGGTGTATTACATTTGTTGAAACAGATGATGCTTATTAGATCCGATGATACAAAGCTGAGAAGGGCCTGCCAAGTACACTGAAGGATGAAATTAGAGTTAAAAATTGTCTTGACAAATTGGGAAAAAATAGTATGAAAACCATGATGTAATTCAGTGAAGACAAGTGCACGGTACTTCACTTCGATAAGAATAATCAGCTTCAAAAAATCAGGATGAGATGCAATAAGCTGAGCAAAAGCTCTTCATGAAGGAGCTGGATGGGAGAGGTTAATTACAGATCACAAGCTTAACACAAATTAACTCTACCATTGTTCTGTTGTAAAAAGAAGTTCTGGGTTATACCAGAAAGTACAAAGAGAAGCGTACCCTCCCAAGAAGGTGAGCGAGTCCTACCTACTCAGCTCTGGGAAGGCCTCAGCTGAGGTACTGTGTCCAGTTCAGGGTGCTCTGCTTCAGGAAAAGGACGCTCTAGTCAGAAAACTCCAGTGAAGATGCAAATTTGATCAGAGGTCTAGACAGTATTGCCCATGGGGCTTTTATCCTGGAGAAGACCGAGGGGAAAATCTGATTTTTTATTAAGGTTCCTAAAATTCTGCTGAAAAGGGGACACGCAGCTTCATAACCCACGTGAATGGAACACGGTGTAACAGGGTTAAACTACAGAAAGGGCAATTCAAGTTGACTAACTTGACTCAAACTAACACAGTTCAGACAGCAACGTGCGGGAATAGGTTGCTTAGGGCTGTCATGGCCCATCCATCGCATGAGGTCTTTAGGAAAGAGCTGTGCAGATGTCCATCAGGACTGACCCTGATGCACTTAGACTGCCTCACAGGAGAGCATGATCTCTTGAATCCACTCAACAGCCTATTTTTTCTGTGGCTCTAAAGAAATTCCAGTATTGTAGCTGCTTATAGCAGTGATCTTGACATTTCTCAGTAAGACGCTTCGGTGCTGTCACCCTGCAAGGGTGGAAGTAACCCCCCTTCATGGGTGATTTCAGGAACTGAGAGCTATACCAACCAGTCAATGTTTATAGGGCTGTGATATCAGGATGTGATACAGCCAAAGAATTTGCAAATGCTGAAGTTCTAATCAAAGCGTTGGTGTGGTTTTTTGTACCAAGAGGTAAAAAATACCAATCACACAAATGCAATCACAATGAAAAACCAAAATAGTGCTATTTCCTTCCTACAACTCCTCAAAATGCAGCAATAACCCTGCAGGCAGTGACTGAAAAAAGAGGAGCAATAGTGTGTTGGAGCCCAAAGACTCTGTATGAGCTGGATGAGAGACTGGGGGGATGACATGGTGAGTAGCTAGGGGGGAGAATAGGAATTTGGTCACCTAGTTTCCCTGTCAGAGCTAACACACATTAAGAAAGCGTGGCCTTGGGAAAGAGGAGTTGTGAGGACAGTACATTAAAAAAAGAAGGAAGCCAAGAAGAAGCCACATGAGGAAGAGAAGTTTGCAGCAAGTGTAGAACCAAGAATTATGACACCATGAAAAAAATGACCAAGAGATAACCCCCTTGCTGCACTGCTGCATCAGGCTCTTTCCTTAAGTAAATACAGTGTTATGTATTTTTTTCCCCCATTGCTGAATAACTGGAGAAGAGATCCACGTGTGAGAAAAATATTGCCTTGGAAGATGACAGAACCAGAAAGAAGAGAGAAACTAGCAGACAGTGACCACCTTGAGAAGACTGTCATGGAGCAGTTCTGGCAGATTCATCAGCCATCTAATATGCCCACTACATTCATCCCAAACCCATGAGGAAATCTGGTTGGAATCTGCCCCAGAAAAGCTATCCTGATAAAGTTGAGCTCTGTGCAGTGGGACCAGATCTATATGAAAGCTCCTGAATAATTCTGGAAAATCTAGTATTATGGATTTGTTTGGTGTGTTCCGAGTTGCTCCCAAATTATTTTGCAAGAATCTACGTGCAATTGTATCAGCGCTCACTGAAGTCCCAAGAGGAAATGCAAAGAGAGGCTACAGTCAATTCTTTGTGTTATTTTCCTCAAGCAAATGAGCTATGGTTCTTCTTTAAAGTAGCATATGCATATCTCGTGCTTGTAGGATAGGCCTCCCACTACAACACAGCTCTGAAAGTTTGCTCGAAAGCAGTAGTCACAGGGTTCCATTCATGTACAGCACTGAAGACCTAAAGAAGAGTATGAGAGCTTTGTACACCTCACAAACTCGGTTCCTTTTTGGTCTTCCCTTGCATGAATCTTTTATTCAGGCTCAGAATGATTACTGAGCTATTTTTACTCCACCCATAGTCACTGTTGCCAAAACTGCCAATTTTATCACAAATTTATGATATTGGGTCTTCCTAAAGCACCAGCTACTGAAATCAAGAACATGAGACTCCTAGCTTCTGTTAAAAATCCCCAAATGTTTAATGTATGAGGAAGAAGCAAAAAGAAGCAACAATATCTAAAGACTAAAAGGCAAATCCAATAGTCAATGTTGGGACACAAACCCTCATAATTTTCAGGCCTTTAATGTTTATCTTTGAGGGCCAGTGGTTAGCAACTCCTACGTTGATAAAGATCACACATAAAACAGTCGATTCTGAAGCATTTAATTAAAACTTCCTGTTCCGCTAATTAGAGGCTGGGCTCAACAAGCTCCCAGAAGTGGGAACTCCAGAAGACGACCTTCAGGTGGAAAGAGACAAGTTACTCTACAGGTGAGACCTGCCTCCCCACACCCACATCCCCAAATTACCTCCCATCTACATCTGTGCATTCACTGAGGGAGGGAGTCTGGGCCCATGCTTGAGCTGGGCACGCTTGTCCAGCTATTTGCGGATGGAGACGGGGTCAGCGTTTGCTGACAAATTGGCTGCCGAGTCTTTTTCGGGGAATCTCATGTCCCCCAGGCAGTGGCCAGCCCCCTTAAAACCTACCTCTCTGTGGTCTGCCCTTGAAACCTGCCTCTCTTCAGGGATCTTTCAGGGGTCTTTTGCTGTTTGATCTGGATACTCTGTGGAGCAATCAGCTTCACTGCCTAGAACAGATGATGTAAATCCAAACATCCAGAACGAATGCATCTATTCAGACATGCACCAAAATGACCTACTCAGTTTTAGGACACGTGATTGAACTGATTTAAGTTATGATTTGATTACAGGAGAGGAAGATTAACTGCCCCCGCTTCTAAGAAAAGGCATATATACGAAATAAACATGTGAAAAGTGTATTGGAAATCTTATTTTAATTTACAATGTAACTCATAGCAATTAAGGCATCTTACGACTTCATTCAGTTCTGAATATTTGCTCAAAATAACCATGTAAAAAGAAAATATTACTGTAACTGTAATACTAAATTTTTATTGACACCTATGAAATCTAATGCTTGTGAAATACAAGTTCCTGATGCTTATACTCTGGTTATTAAGATGGAGGAGTTAGTTAAACTTATTTCCTTTCAAGTCTGACTCAGAAAAAAAATGGCTATGTGACTTGTGACAGATATTGCAAGACTTTTGTACCTTAATAAAAACAGACTATCATTATCTTCACTTTCTCTTAAGTCTTGTGATTGAATTGCTTTATTTTTGAACTTCATAAGGAGAAAGAAAGAGTCAAATGGAACAATAAATTAGCTAGTTTTAGTTTATTTTACTGTGTTTTTTTACATCCTGAAACTGACTTGCCCTGTTTTGAACCTACATCTGAACAACAGCTATTTACCTTAACTTTATTGGCAGATGAGTATTTCTTACAAAACTTAGATATGCAATGGAAGTTTTTCATTAGAATTAATAACATCACCAGGGTTTCCCGTTTGCTTTTATGGGAAGCAAAGAAAACTTTGTTGTGAAATGCCATAATACATTAGCAGAAGTCTACCAAAACTCTACTAAAACCAATAAAAATCAGGTCACAAGCTAAATCATAATATTTTCACTTAGATTTCTTGGTGCTTTGGGGAATGGTTCGATCAAATTTTCACTCTTAATAAAAAGAGGGGCCAGGAGCAATTATTCTTTTTAAATTTAACCACCATCTTCAATTAAACACAATGACCTTATTACGTGACAGGGATGGCTATCTGACTGCATAAAGTAGTTAAAAAAAACATCAGTCCTACCCCTCAACAAGTGATCCCCTTCCTTTGAACAGTTAATCTGCAATGTCAGGAAATAACATTAATGAGATGATAACAACAGAAAGCTGTCCCGATGTGCAGCACTACCAAACTGGCCACCCTCAGAAATAAACCCATGGGACTGAAGCCTTAATGTTCCTTTCTGGTTAGAAAATTAAATTATGACTGAGAGAAGACTTTGGCATGCCTACTCCTATTGTCTTCATCTCTTTCAAACTGTAAAAAACAAAAAAACCCCAAACCCTGGGGACTGAAGCACACAATTGAAGTGGCAGGTATGGCAATTTAATGAGTATCTATTGGTGGAGCCACAGTAATTGTGTTCACACCTGTCCTCTCTAGTTGTAAGGTAAAACGCATTAATTGAATCTTGTTCTGCGGGAATGTGATCTAGTTTGTTTTCCTTCACAACACAAAACAGTCTCCTGGGAAGCAATAGGTGGGGGTTTAAACTGTTTCAAGCTGAGGACGGCATTAACTCTGTTCCTCTTTCATGGTTGAGTCCCTGGCAGCTAGCA
This sequence comes from Haliaeetus albicilla, assembly GCF_947461875.1. Classification (NCBI taxonomy): domain Eukaryota; kingdom Metazoa; phylum Chordata; class Aves; order Accipitriformes; family Accipitridae; genus Haliaeetus; species Haliaeetus albicilla. The sequence goes on along the minus strand of NC_091497.1, from coordinate 7,588,960 downwards.
ATTATAAAATAATTTGCATTTCTAATCTGGATTCACTTTCTGCAAATTCAGTGAGCTGAAATGGCCCAGCACAGCTGTAAGAGGGAAAAAGGCAGTGTGGGTCTGGGCAGAGTGGGGGAGCTAACCCAGCAAGCAGGCAGGGTCTGCTTACACCCCTACAGAGTTGCAGAAAGTACAAGGGACCATTTCAGATTTTGGCTCCCTGACTCTAAATATGTTTAAATGAAGGCTATAAGCAATTTAAACTGAGGAGCAAAGAGCTGTCCATGCAACATTTCCGATCAGCTGGTTTAAGATCTCCCCACTCAGCATGCTCGACTTCTGGGAATACAAGTGCTAAAGTGTCAATTTTACCAAGAATTTCCTAGCGCTTACTTCAGCTTTGTGAATTGCCTTCTCAAAACCAGGTACCAGAACTAAAGCATGGCAATGCTGATCACCATCACGCTTACTACACTTGGTGGATCAGCTGAGCTTCAGTCCCCATGCACCCTAGTTTACCAGCTTAGGCTGCTAAGCCTGGGATGGTACACGAGCAACTCCCTAAACTTAGAGAACTGTTAACCCCAACTAATGCTGACACTGATGACTGCAATTCATCACTGCAAATTTGGCTCTGATCTTACAATGTCTATGGAGAACTGCTATCTCATCTTTGCACGGAGTACCCCTGATTTCAGTACGGTTCCACACAGACACAAAAGTCTCACTCAGAGCTCACACTAGGCTTCACCACTACAAAACAAAAGCAGACCTACTATACCTTCAAAAACAAGCACTTAGATTTCCTTAAGAAGAAAAACCCCAGCAAACCCAAACTGGCCTACAAGCAGTGAAGTTAATGAAACCTAGCTTCCATAACATGCTCTTCCAGTGCAGTAAGTAAAATCCCACTCCACGCCCTTCACCAGACTGGAGACGGCGCTTGCTGCCACTGGTCGAACTCTTGGGCAATCGGAGCTGCCACCCGACCGCTGCCAAATAGGACAGAGGAGGTCCAACTTCTTTTCCCTTTACAAGTGCACTCAGACGGCTCCTGCTCTCCTCTAGAAAGCTGCTGTTTCCATGAACAAAGCTGTCAAACACCTACAATTTTGCAGTCAGTAAAAAAAAAAAAAGGGACAATATTACTGCTGGGATGAAAGGGAAATTAACAGTGCGATCCCCTGAAAATGCTAGGCACAGGGCACTCCAGTTAGTTGCATCCTGAATTTGATAACAACTTTATGGACAGTTCTAACAAGATAATTAATTTAGCAAGAAATATTAAAGACTAAACACAATTTCGATCCTTAACACTGGCTACAGTGTAATGACACATGGTTAGAAGCAATCCACGTGATGACAGCACTGCATTCATCGACAGCCTGAATGTAAAAATATGACAGTAAGCAAGGACAGGAAATTACTGTTGTTCTTACTAACATGAACTTAAAAGAGCTCTTGACCATGCAAAACAAATATATACTAGAACAATTTGCAGAGTAGACAGGCTCTATTTCACACGTTCTCTTGTGCTTTGGTGTCAGGAGACCATCATCAGCTCTCAGAGGGAGGGGTATATGGATTTCCCCATTTTTCGTATTGCTCCAGTTTACATCTTGCCATTGATACCGTTACTACTGAAGAATTAGCAAACCCTGGCTTTGGAATGAAAATAGATGTTAGAGGCCTTGTTCCTCTTTCATACACACACCCTAACATGTAGTCAGAGGCTACAATAGCTAGCAAAAACCTCATGAAACAGTATGTTGGTTTCTGCATAAGATAAAAATTCAGTATTTATTGAGAAACTCCAGCCTATCATAAAAGCGTGGTTAGCCGCAGGCTGCTGAAGTCTGAAATAAGATAGTTCGATATCAGACATAAAAAGACTTGAGAAGTAAGCAATAAAACTGAAGCTTCTATATCCTAGGAAGCCAGCAAAAACCCAGCTGTACAGCACAGAGGGACTAGATGACTCCCAAGTCTCCTGTGAGAAGCTGCAAAGGAAGTCACACTGGGAAAGCATGCTGTGGGCTGAGATATTTGCCTGGCAAGCCTTGCCCAGTTCAATCTTTTCTGGCAGGAAGTTTCTCTTCTCCCAAAATGTACTTCTTTCCACCCCCCCTCACTGTTTGGTGAAGAATAGCAGAAGTATAAGCAACATGCATAAAAGAAAGACTGGCAGCACCTAAACGGCCCCATGTGCTCCACCTCACTATAAATAACCCCACATAACTGATACTGTATTTGTTTTTAGGGCTGAGCCGCCGGCGCCTATTAGCTGAACTTTCAACGTTGTTGTTCTCCCCAGATGAATCAAAATCAGCCAAGGGTGAAGGCTAGAAAAACGGGGCAATGGTAAGGTGTTCAGCCTCGCAAGCGAAGTGGCTGAGACAGACCCCTGGGATCAGTCATCCATTCAAGGAATCCAGCATCTCCTCCAGTTGACCATCCTGCCTTTTCCACCCTCCATGCTCTGTCCCTCTATATTTCAGTTTTATACATGTTTCTTTAGTCCAGGAACACATCACCCCACTATCATTAAGTGGAAAAAACGCTTTGCTGCCCATCAAACTCAGTAATCTATGAGACTGAACACCTGGTGTAAACCTTTCCAGTGGGAGTGTTCCTGTTACCTCTTTCTGAACCATTGCCTTCTCACTCTCATCATCATCCTCACCACGGAGCAGCAGTCGACAGCTTCTTTCTGAGAAGTATTGAACATCAGGAAATTGTTCCAGTCTCAGGATGAGTAAGAAGGGAGGCCCAAATCTCCTCCTTTCAACACAGATCACTTAAATCTATTTTGTATGATCGCACATCATCTTCCTGTTCTGAAGCGCAATACGTTTTAAAGCCTGTTAGACATGTTCGCCTCTCACTGTTCTTAACAGAAGGTGAAACCCTCAGTCCTCTGAGCTAGCTCTTAGTTTTCTATCTAGAGTATAATCAGTTTAGATACATGCTCTTCTACCAATATTGTTCATTAGCTTAAATGCCTACTCGCTTGAGCTTGACTCTACCCTGCCTTATTGGTTACTCATAACCCTCCTCTGCATTTGCTTTTCCTGGGTTAATCAGACAAATATTCCTAGCGTACTCTTGTAGATAAGCTTTTTTCTTTTCCAGTAATCCTCCCGGGTATATTTCTGTACAAGTTTGTCTTTCCTGGCCACAGTTTATCAGAACTGGACACAGTAATGTCTCACTAGTCACCCAGAAGTTTGACTGTGTGCACACCACAGTCACATTTGTTTTTTCACAACTGTGTTAAATTGGCAGCTTCCTTTCATCGTTGACTAATAAACCCAGGTATTTTCCCATTACTCTGCTGGAGGGTTCCTGGATTTATACTATAAATACTTACTAATCCATACATGTAGTATCTTGCATTTTGTGCTATTACATGTTCTTGTAGGTTCATTTCTATTACTTGAAGGTCTCAAGTCACCAACAGAAATGAGATTATTCATAGAAATTATTACTCAGTTCTGACTAGACTAACCAGGCTCTGCAACATTTACAAACGGATTCTGACAGTCCGTAAAAAATTCTGTGTATCTCTTTGGTATTGAATATGTTTACATCATACAGACGCGTGGGGTTTGGGTTTTGCTTTGGTGTTTTTTGACTACATGGGCATTGCGAGAAGCCAGCAAATAATCTTCTTTCTTCTAGACAGAAGCAGCTATGGGCATCCTACTAAGATAAATTTGTTTTGAAGCTTTGCGGTTCAAAAAAAAACCACAAACCAAACCCAAAAACACAGAGGGAAAAAGCCAAAGAGAAGGCCCAAGCAAAACACCAGAAAGATTAAAACACTGCACACTGCAAGCATTTAACCAAAAGACTCAGACAGAGGAGTGCAAATGTGCTCCAAAACACCAGAAACACATCTGCCACTGAAAAATTCCCAGCTAGGTTTGGAAACATGAAAACAAGTCAACAAGGAAGCAAAACTGGACTTGCCTGGAGAGCAGGCTGACACCTTAGGCCTTACTTAAGATGAAGACGTGAGAATGCAAAGGAAAGAACAGCACAGTAAGAAATGCAACCCCAGGAGCGAGCTCCTTTTCTGACAGCTTTCGGAAAGTATGCGAACAGCAGACTAATGGCTCTGGCTGAACCTTAAGCCTCTAAAGGAAATAAAGTGTTCTCTCCCTGTATCATATCATTCCAACCAGTGACGTTTGAGAAAAAAAATGAAGGGTTAAGGAGTCTGTCTCATAGCCGAAAGACAAGCATACAAATGTGAGCATCTTTCCAGAGTGATACTGGTTCCCATGAGAAACTGTTGATGTCATCTCATCAAGCACCTTCATTTTTGTTGCTGTTTAGATGGGAGTATTTTTTGCAAACTGTACCACCATCTTTCCCGGCCCTCTATCGCTATCAGAAGGGGATGAGGAGGTAGGCGCTCATTAGCAACAAACACCTAACAGCATCCCTTGCCAGCACAGGCCAGCGTGGCAATCACAGTGCATTCAAAGGGAGCGCTCACAGGGTCGGTGCGTTAGGCTTTACGCATCCCATTTACTTCTGTATACACGACTGGGGTTAACACGGTGGCCTCGGGCCCACCGCAGACACCTTCAGCCTCCGGACAACTGTCAGGTTTAAAACAGCAAGAACTTACCACGCCAGAGCCCCCTCCCCCAGCAACACCGGGAAGCGGAACCGGAGAGCCTACGCGGGATTTTCCCCTCGGGCGGCTCGGAAAGGCCTCTCCCGCCCACCTACCGGGACGCGAGGGGGGGGGGGGCAGCGCACGGGCCGCCGCTGCTGCTGCCGCCGCCTCACCCAACAGCCCTCCACCCCCCGGTGCGACGCCAGCTCCCCCTCGGGCTACAGGCCGCTCCCGGGGCCCTGGGCGAGCGCATCGCCGCCGCCGCCGCCCGCCCCGGCACGGAACCGCCGCCCCGCCGCCGCGGGCCCCCTGACAGGCACTTCCGGCCGCCGAGCGCCCGCCCAACCCCCCCATCCCGCGCTCCCATTGGCTCACCCCGCCCGCCGCGTGACCGCTGCGCGGCCGCTGGTTGGCCCTCCCGGAAGCGCGTGTGGCGGCGCTGGCCCGCAGAGGAGCGGAGTCGAGGGTGAGGGGGGGGGCGGGCCGCTGTTTCCACGGTGACAGCGCCGGCAGGCTGACCCGCCGAGTCGCCGGCCGCCGTCGGCGTCACGTGGGGGCCGCCGCGCCCGCCGGTTGGCCGGCCACCCTCCGGCGGCGGAGGGGGGGGGGGAGGCGCCACGTGACGAGGCGCCGCCCGCCCTCCTCCCCGCGCTCTTTCTTCCTCCCCAGCGCTGCCCCACCCCCCCCACCCACCCCCCCTCCGCCCCCCCCGCCCCTCCGCGCGCGCCGGCCGGTTGGCTGTTGCCGTGGCGACAGGGGGAAGGAGGGGGGCGGGGCCGGCGGCGCCCCACCTCGTCCGCGCCGCAGCCCGTCAGCGCGGCCCCGCCGCCGGCAGCATCCGCCGGGCGGGAGCGGAGCGGAGCGGAGCGGCGGCGGAGGCGACGGGCAGGGCGGGGAGGAGAAGGAGGAGGAGGAGGAGGAGGAGGGGAGGGGAGGCCCGGCCCATGGCGGGGGGGTGAGGAGGGGCCGTCGAGCAGGTGCGGGTGGAGCGGGCGGTCCGCGCTGGCGGCGGCGGGAGGATGCGCGAGTACAAGGTGGTGGTGCTGGGCTCGGGCGGGGTGGGGAAGTCGGCGCTCACGGTGCAGTTCGTGACCGGCACCTTCATCGAGAAGTACGACCCCACCATCGAGGACTTCTACCGCAAGGAGATCGAGGTGGACGCCTCCCCCTCCGTCCTGGAGATCCTGGACACGGCGGGCACCGAGCAGTTCGCCTCCATGCGGGACCTCTACATCAAGAACGGGCAGGGCTTCATCCTCGTCTACAGCCTGGTCAACCAGCAGAGCTTCCAGGACATCCGACCCATGCGCGACCAGATCATCCGCGTCAAGAGGTGACTTGCCCGGCCCGACGCTCCTCCGACGGCCGCGCCCGACGCCCACCTGCGGCCCGGCCCGCCGGGGCCTTGCGGGGCCGCCCGTCGTGCCCGTGGCCGTCCCCGTCCGTCCCCCCTCCCCGTCCCCTCCTCCCCGCCCCGGGCCGACCCGCAGGGCCCGGATCTCCGCCCTGCCCCGCTGCCCCCTCAGGTGCTGCCCCGCGGCTTCTTTTCCCTCACCCGCCTCCCTCCCTCCTTCCCCGGTAGCGTCCCCAGGGCGGCAGGACACACACCCCCCCCCCCGCGCCCCGGTACCGTCCCCAGCCCCCGCCGGTGCCTCGCCCGCAGCCCCGGGCTCCCTGCGGGCGGGGGGGGCGGCAGGGGGATCCAGCGGTTGCCGCTGCTCGAACACCCCCCCCCCCCCCCATTTCCCGGTTTGGGGTGCTCCTGCGTGAAATACGGCGGGCAGGCGGCAGGCTGTGCCACGGCTGTAACGGGGGGGGGGGGGGGGCGGAAAAGCAGTTCCCCGAATTACTGCGTGGGGTCAGTCCTCGAGTGTGCTTTCTCAGTGGACGCGCCGTGGGCGATTCGCAAGGGTGTTGACCTGCAGCACGCGCGTCTTCAAAAGCAGGCAGAGATCTGCCTTTTCGGATACCTGCATAGGTATTTCCGTGAACTTCCCACTCCTCTTCAAAGTGGAGAGCGCAAGCCTCTTCCTTGGGTGACGGCTGTGAGCGCTAGGCCTTGTGTACGCTCGGTGTTTTCTCTTAAATTTCCCACGGTCGCGTTGCCAGCCGCTCCACCGCGAGTGAATCCACGGTGGTGAAACACCGGTGCGTGCTGCCAGCTTGTTTTTATAACCGCTGTGTTGTTTAGATATGCGTCAATCAGTTGGATGTCAGCAGCTGAAATGCAGCCAGTCGCGCTAAAATAAGGGTAGATGCACCATTCGAAATCATAGCAACCGTTTGAACCATAGTGGGGGTGAGAAAATGCCGCTGGCCAGATCATTGCAGACAGAAATCTGTTATTGCCCGTGGAGAGAGGTTGGAATTATGTCGCAGAACTGGTTGTAGCTTTGGCTTGGACATCTGAAAGGGAAGCCCTTGTAAATAACTTAGTTGGACCACAGCTGTCGGATTTGCATCTTAATGTAGAGTGGAGCACAAAAGGTGATAATGGCTAATCATATGGTTGGGTATGGTCTGTTCACAGAAACTACCATTCCAGACCAAGGCCTGGGGAAGATGTATTTTGAGAAATTGGGGAGGGTGAGTAGGGGAAAGGGGGGGGGAGGAGACAAAGCGCTGATGTTTTCAGAGGCTTGCAACTTTCTCATAGTAGGTGTTTCTTAATGCGTGTCCTAACTTTGTCACTGGAGGTTTCTAAAGACCAGTGTAATGAAGTTATTGTGAATTTATTACGGAAAATGCATTTTCCATATCCTCACGATCCGTATCGTTCACACGTACCTTACAGAAGAATGTTTCTTCTTGAAGTAGTTAGGGTAGACTTTATTATTAATAAATGCTTTTGGTTTTCCTGTATTTAATCGGTGATATAAATTCATTTAGCCTCTGAATGCCTAGCTGTGGCTTTTGCAGCTTGCGTTGTACCTTGCAATGGAGCATCTGCATTCAGACCCCAGCTGACAAGCTGTAGATAGGTGAAGCAGAATAGAAAGCAACTTGTACTTCCATAGTTACATTGACTCAGCACTGCTGAGAGTGGCTCTAAATGCTGCTGGTATTTTTCTTCTGCCCTCTCTTTTACTGCAAGACTTCAAGCTTTGGCTTTTTGTTAGGTGCTTCGTGAAAGACATATGAGCAGTGTTTTAATCCTGAATTTCACTTATGCAAAGTAATCTAAAAGCAGCTGGAATCCTGAAAATTGTGAGTTATAGTTGAAAGGGATATACTCTTGACTTGCAGTATTAAAAAGGTGTAGTTTCAGCAAGTGTACCAGATCTTTCCTTGTCAACTTACCTCATCTTATATCTGTGGGTTTTGTTGTTGTTACGTTTTGGAACGTAAGTTTGCAGGCAGTGTAAGGCCTACTGTGCTCTTGACTTAAGCTTGCATCCTTTTTTACCAGTTAAACTGGAAGAATGCATATTTACGGATATAATATGTATCTGTACAAGGACTTCTAAATTATAATATACAGCTGCACAAATGCATTTAATCCATGTTGAGAGACAAATAATCATAGTCCTGTTTCCTTAGGGATTTTGGATGAGATACCTGAAAGTGACAACTATATGCTTATATTGATACAAAACCTTGATCTAAAAATCTCTGAACTTTCATTGTACCTGGAAACCAATTGGCCAGGTCTGTAACTGGTAGGTATCTCTGCATTTTACATGTTGTCCTTGCTGCTTTTTTTTTTTTTTTTAATGAAGTAATCCCTGTGTTATTGCATAATTAGAGAGTAATTTTGATTACTCTCCCAAGAAGTAGAAAAGCCAGGTGAAATTCCCTCTTCAGATTAAGAGATGCATGCTTGCATCTTCTGCTTCCCTGGTCTAACCACCTCATACCAGGCCAAATTAAGCTAAGGGAGTCCTTCACTCCACCTGATGAAGGTGAATTACTTTATAGGAATGAATGACATGTTCATGAATGAAAGAGAGGAAACAAGTGGACCTTTACTTAACTCTGAAGCTTAGTGGTTAGAAGAGGTTGAGATCACTCTTGCCAGTATAGTTTCTGTTCTCATTAAATGGCTATTTAATATTAAAAAATGCATAAATAGACTTAAAAACAGGACTGAAATCCAGGTCTCCCAGTTTGCAGAGAAGTCTTCTAATGGCAAAACTATAAAGTCAAGCTTCCTTGTGTAGTGTGGGAGCCTTGCATCCCTTTCAGTCATGGTGCACAGTGTTATCAAGAGGGGAGGATGCCTCCATAGCTTTTAAATGGGTAATTAAAGTTCTTTCCTGGGAAATAGTTTAAATGTAAACCATATTCTTCTTTTCAAAGTAAATAACACATTTTTGTCTAGATCTTTCTAAGAATGAGTCGAGGTGCTTTACCTTCAGTAAGGGACCCCTGTCAGTTCTGAGTGGATGGGTGTACCCCCAGCAGCTCTACCTAGACACAGGATGAGGAGAAGGAAGAGGTTTCAGAAGTCCTCGCTGTATTTCGGGCCAGAGTTTCCCACTGCACAGAACGCTGCCAGCGTTGGATGAAGAATCACGGTGGTACAAAATCACAGCTGCCGTTCTTCCTCCTCCAGATGCTGTGCCTGACAATAGATTTTACCCGAGGAGTGGCTTGGCTATAGCTTGTGTTGTACAAAGCAGTCGTTTCTGCCATCGGCTGTTCTTGCAGTGCCTGCAACTAGCCCTGCTTATCTGAAACTTGTGCTTCAGCATCAGTACGTGGTGCACAGGAACTGATGAAGGGGGATGTGGCCGAGGTGAGTGAGGCTGTGGATGCCCTGTTTTGCTGGATAAAGGAGTGTAATCAGAAGGTAGGAGGATGGAGGGGTTGTGTCCTGGTGTAGGGTGGTGGGCTGTGCCCTAATGTAGGGTGGTGGGTTGTGCAGAATGAGGCCAAAGGTATAGGGTCGGTCTCTGGGTTTAGGAACTTGAGAGTGCCTCCATGCTTGTTTGAAGCTGTTATCGCTGATACTGATAGCTAAGCGAACAGTTTGGGAGCTCCTCTTCACTCTACAGTTGACTGCTTATCTGGAATGCATTGTTCCAACCTCATGATCTTAGCGTTTCAGGCACCTAGTACCAGTTTCTGGATCCCACTTGTGCCACATAAGTCCATTAAGCCTTGTTTCTTCTGATTCCTGCAAATGCTGAGAGTTTGTACTGTTGGGAAGATGGACTGTACATAAGTATAATATTTTTTTATGTGGTAGCTTTGAAGAGTACCTCTTACTTTCTGTATACAAGAAGGATAAAGAGAATCAACTGCTGCTTTACTGCCTCCTGGTGAGATATTGCGCAAAATATGTTACCTGTGTGTTTGTAGGTGCTGGAAATCTAGGCCCTTCTTTCCCTCCAAAATGGATTCGCAAGCTTGGCAGCAAAGAACTGCCTGTTGTTTATGCTCCAGACAGAACTCACTGTAGTTTTAGAATGAGCTGTTTTCCGGAGAAACCTTGTATTTGTGAGAGCAAGGCTAGACTGGATGAGTGGGCCCTGATGCCAGCAAAGGTCTGCAGTGAAGGAAGAGCAGAAGCTGTCAAATGAAACAGATTGGAAGTGGTGCACCCCAGTTAGATATCAAGGTTTAGAAATAAGTAGTGAGTATGCAGATTAAGCAGTGTAATTACCTTTTTTTTTTTTTTTGTGGAAAAAGGAGTTAGGTAACTTCTAACACTTCTGTGTTTGTCTTTTGTGTGATTAGAAAGCTCTCTGAAGAGAATCTGCTGATACTTACCATATACTGAATTTTAATTTTGGATATGACTTTGTCAGTGTTTTTCTCCCATGAAGGTATGTTTAAACTTCATTGGGTGTATATTCTAGGTGCCTATGTAGCCTTCAATAATGTAATTTCTCATTCTGTCCTACAGGCTTTAATATATATAGTTTTAGTAGAACCCCATGAAATAGAGAAGTATTATTATTTCTATTCAAGCAGAAAACTGAAGCACAGAAATAAAAAAGAACTCAAGTTAATTCAGAGTTCTTCACTTGTGCTATCTCTAGATGTCTGACCAGTGCTTTAAAGACATGACTGTTGTGTTCATGTTTTGGACACTAACAGATTCTGCTTAAAATAGTATTGTTGAGAAGTGCTCTATTCCAGTAAAAAAAAAAACTTTTCATTAATGTATTGCTTTTTCTCTAGAAAGCAAAGACCAGAAAATTTATTAATTTAGATTGTCTGAAAGTGCAGACTAAATGATGTAGGTATATTGCTATGAAATATCACAGAAACATGTCTCCGAGTTGAGAATGTTCTTCGTGGTGGTGTTTATCATCAGGATGAAAGTCTGCCTCCCAGTCTAGGGATTCTGTGTGGTAATTTAAAACATACAAGAGATGTAATTATTGACATTTATTAATTGTGAAATCAGCATCTTGAGTCAATGATAATTGATGTATTTAGTGACTTAATGGTGATTAAGTCTGAAAAACTATACTTGAAATCACAAATTGCTCAAATGTCTAGTTTGAAAATGTTGCTTTCCAAGTACTATGAAAACTAAGTATGGTTTTTATTCAAAGACCGTAAGTCCTCGTTAAGCAAGGTTGAATTTACCAGTTTTCTGAAATTCTATGTATTTCTCATCTTTGTTTTAAGAAAATATTTTTCTAATTTGGAGAATTAGTTAGAGAATTCTTCATGAACACTGCTATGACGCATTCAGTCACAAACATGGCTCCAACCTTCCAGGAAGAAATACCTAAGTGTTCAGTAGAAGTGAAATTTGGAAAATCCTATTCTTTCTGAAGTACTGTATGCAAAAGCTTGACAAATCTAGGGACTTTCATAGATGCTAGCTGTGTAGAGATGGTAGAAAAAAGAACAGACTGAAATCCTGAAGTCTTTTTTAGCAAGAGTTCTTTTTCTTGCAATAATTTCAATGTAGTAGATTGATTAGAGTACTCATCTGTACGTGAAAAAGGCAGGGCAGGTAACAAGTATTCTCTATAGGATGCCTGGCCAAGCTGTCAGCCACTCTTGTGCACCCATCAGATGAAATTTAGCACTTTATTGCAAGAACAGATTAATAGATTTTAAATCCCATCAAACACTTGTACATATTTCTGAGATAATGTAGGAACCTGGATGGAATCCTGACACAGTGTGGACATTGGCTATTATGTTAAAATATTTAAGTACAATAAAAGAGCTATACTGCCCTCTCCCCACCCCCCCGCCTTTTTATTTTTTTTTTTTAAGGGGCACTTAATCGATAGCTGTTTCTCAGGTGAGAACCTTATCGATTTACAAGAAGAAAATGCAAGTATTTTAAGCATCTGTACAGATATACAGAAGTGGTAAACACAAGTAGTCAGTTGTATCAAGTTGACCCCGTATATAACATCAGAACCTTCAGCTGTATGGCTGGCTGTTGTCTCCTATTGGGGAACTGATACATAGACTGTCCCCTAGGAAGTGTCTGTAATAGCAGGATTACAAGTTCGCAGGATACAGAACATTACTGTAAAATTTATTTGGTTTTAAACTCAAATTTTTAGTTTCTCTTTGTGCTCTTATGCTTTTAAAATAACTTTACAACACTTCTTTCTGGCTCTGTAGAGTTTAGATCTTTTGTGTGTGTGTGTGTGTGTGTGTGAATCTACCTTTGTTTTAATTTGAAATTAATGAACTAATTCTGTCAGACAAAATTATAGGTTTCTTGATTTAACTGGGGAATTCATACATAGACAATCCTCTGACAAATGTCTCTGACAGTGTGCAATTTTAAGCTATAGAACATTATTTTAAAGTTGCTTGGCTTAAACTTGGATATTTTGAGGTGCTCATGCATCTTCAGAACATATTACCTTTAATGTTTTCCTGTAGAAGCTTTTGAATTAAATTCTATACTTCCAGAGTTCTCTTGACTCTCCCTGCCCTGCCCTGCCCCCACCCCACCCCCCACCCCCTCCCTTGAAAATGTGAAATATTCATGCTACTTTGAGTTACTTTCTGTGGAAACCATGAAAATTTGAGGCAATGCTTATAACCAGACTCTTCTAATGTGTTTTTTTGGCTGCTTCCCTGGCCCTCCCCAGCTAATTGTATAGGTATTCCTTTCCAAGATTTATTTATTTTTCTTCGTAAGGTTAAGTGACATGATAGTTTCCATATGTGGGCACTGAAAATAAATCTTTTTATCCCCTCCTGCTTTTTAGGTATTCTTTGGACTTTTATTGAAAAAGCCAGGTAGGCAAGCTCCTTTTGTATGCATGTTTAGTTTAGATTGTGCTAGTTTAGAGTATAGCGTATCTTCTTTACGATGCCCATATCACTTAACATCATATTCTCTTTTTGGGTCTTAATTGCCGATGTAGCTCATGTTGTTGTAGAGGTGTGTGAATAAGTATGGGTAGCTACAATTGTCAAATAGTAGAACGGTATATGGCAAGACTTCTTAAATTTGTTTTCATTTGTGCAGTGTTGTTTGATCGTGTCTGTGTTGTAAAAATGCTATTTAATGTGTTAAAGACCAAATATAACAGTGACTTTAATGGCTTTCATACTTTAGTACAATAATATAGCATTAATGCTTGGGGTTGAATGTTTTCTATCTTGCTCTTCATTAAGCTGTTTTGACACAGATTTTTGCAATGAATATTTGGAAATTTTTATCCAAAAAAAATGTCATTGCTCATTAGAATTTCTGTTTTGCTTTGAATTTGTTTTGCCTAGAGAACAATAATTCTTTAAATACTGTTTTTTATAGCCAACACAGTTGGCAGTAGCTTTAATCTTTTCTTTCAAAATAACCACGATTCTCTACTCTTCAGTTGGATGGTGTGTGGATAGGAACAAATTTTGTTGTCTGGTCATACATAAAACATTCTGGGTAACAGTATGTTTAGTTAAAACTCTTATACTAGCAGTCACACTCTTCGGACTGAAATTTCTAAAATAGATGTTCTTTGGCGATTGAAAGTTTTTAGATGAAAATCTGAAATGTCTGAGTAGGTGGCTCTCCCAAAAATCATTAAATCTATTCCTTTTCTAGTTTTCCCCTTAATAATTCAGTGTCAGATTTTTATTTTTTTGCACCTAAGAACAAACCTGGGGTTACTGGTCATTTAATTTCTGAAATATTGCAAGTGTTGCTCAAACATCTTTTTTTTTTTTTTTTTCCCTTCCTTTTTTTCTTCCTTGTAAATTGTGTAGGTGGTATGTGATGATAACGTTTTGAGAGAGAATAGGGAAGCAATTGGGACTGCAGTGCTAAATTGTCCTGGCACGTAGTGACTTGTACAAAGATTTACGTGATTGTTAAGGTAACAAGAACTGTAGCTATCTGCTTCTTCATGTTCTCTTATTCATTAGCTTCCTGCTGGTCTGTTTTTTTGAGTTTTTTTTCCCAGAGGTTTCCAATATAGGACTAGTATTCAATTTTTGCTGCACTAAGGCAAACAGTATAGTCTAGGTACAGTTTACAATGATGAGTGCAACTCGAACACTTTCTTTGTCAATGGATTGCATTTTAGCAGCTGTGTTGCCTTAAATCCTAGTCTAGACAAGAGAATTAAAGGTGTGGTATGAGCACGTTATCCTTTCTCAACATTGATGTCATGGGGCTAGCTCAATTAGTTGGTGCTTGTACTCTTTAAAAATGCAATGGTGACTATTTTAATTCTTGTCTTGATTAGGCCTAGACTAGGTGAAAGATCAGGTGAAGGACAAAAAAAAGGAGTAAGCATTTTTTAGAGTTGATTAGCTTGTTTTGACACATTGCGTGTGTCATGTACATAGAGCTTTAACAACTTTTAAAACATTGTTATTATCTTCTGCAAAAAGTCAGGGTAATGAGGCAGACATTAAAGCATTTTAAAGTTTTAGAATGTAATAGCTTAGGGTTGTGGTCCGGGGTAAAATAAAATACAACTCTTTATAGAATGGTTTGGTTCTGGTTAGCAAGTAGCCACCTTAACTAAAAGATTAATAGTGTCTGAGATTCCCGTGTGAGTATCTACTCAACTACAATTTAATTTGAACTGGAAATGAATTGGATAAGGGCAATGAACTTAAGTGCTCTGAATGTTGTGAAGAAGAGGTTTGGTCCTGGATTTCTGATTAACTGCAAAAAAAGATGCTTTCAAGAAATAACCACATAGATAGCCTCTGGGCTATAGGTGCGCTTGATGTGACGAGCGAGTTTTGGTAGGAGAATGTACTCTTTGGCCTCTTACTCCTAATGTATTTCACAGTATAGAGGATAAGCCAGGACTGATCAACCTACTTTATCTGATTAGATCTAGTTGCAGTTTCCCACATTGCTATAACATCTTTTTAACTGCTGTGCAAAATCTTGAAACGTTTTATAAATGTGCAAATAATGGGAATGCTTTTTTCTTTTGAAAAAGCCATGAACTTCATAAGACCTATCTAGAAATGCATAAATTAAGCCTTTCCTCAAGAATTGCTTTTCTTTTGAAATTTCCTTACCATGTTTTCAATTTCATTTTTAAATTTTAGAAGCTCATTGTTTTTGTCAGAACAGAACAATGAATATGAAATGTTTGAGATTTGTACCATTTTCCCCAAAAGTTATAAATGAGTGGGGAAAAAATCTGTTTGGTGTTTTTTTTCCACCCACGTCTGTATTTAATTGCACTTGGCCATGATGCAGAATCCTGGACTTGTGTATTTTTTTGAGCTATGTGACAGCAGTCCTTATTTGTATACTGCTATTTGTACACTGTTTTTAAGAAGGTATGTTTTCAGTCTGTGGATTACTTTCTACTGCCAAAAGGACTTGATGTTGTAAAGGGTTTTCCTAGTAGTAATATTCTATCTCCACATATCAAAATTTGCCCCTCTTCTGCTGTAATAATTCTACTGAAAACCAGTTAAACAGTGGTGGTTTGCATTTTTGTGGTTTAGGGTGGGGGGTTTTTTAACTTTAGGAATTCAATTTCTTTTTGAAAATAATTTGGAGGGCAGAAGATGATCACCTTGAACTATTTCTTCTGGAGCATTTTATCAGATGCCTTTCATACATTCCACCACCACCACCACCACCCCCCCCACCACCCCCCAAAAAAAATTTAAAAAATCTAACTGGTCTGAGTGCTTCTCAGTCTCCGATGAAATCCAGGCTCTCCATCTCGCTGCTTAAAGAAGACATCTGCTCTGCTAGCCTCAGAAGCAGTTAGATTCTTGGTAGCTGACATGCAGGTTACTCCCTACAATGCCTGGAAGAGAGAAGCATGAGTCACCTTCTGCTGGGTTAATGCTGCGGTCCACAATCAAAATCCAAGCGGTGATTTGAAATGAATTCTCCCATTGCTTTCATCCGTTTGGGTGTGGTGTTAGGTTTGGGGAGGGGAGTGGGGGGGGTGTCAATGTAGTGCCACTTAAATCTGCTTGATCTGCTTGGGTTCTTTAACAGATAACCTCCCTGGTATATAGTGGGAGTTTGGGGGGTAGGAGAGGTTGGTTTTGGTTTTGTACCAAGTGTGCAGGATGCTGTCCAAAGCCGGGAATTCTGGCATTGATCTTCTGAACATGCAGTGCACTGGAGGAGATGCTTCTTGTGCCCCCCCACCATGTCAGCCTTCTCTTTTCTTGCATTTCATTGAGAAAGAAGTGAGAAATCAGTCTTGCAAAATAGCTTAGCATTTCTTTTCTGTGTCAGTTCTTTAGGAATCTGCATTGCTCTGCAGTGTGTAGTCCTGTTGTAGCAAACCACGTGAACTATCTCCTTATGTATGTAGAATCTCTTCTCTTGAGAGGCAGGCCCTCTCACTGATCAAAACGCTTAAATTCTAAAAGCATGGGAGGAAAATGGAAGCCACTATGTCATCATGGAGCAACAGCTGACCTTTCCTGAAATATGGTGGTCACCTGGACTAGGGGAGTCTTCTGGTGACCATTCACTGTATGGGATATTGATTTTGCATTTTTGCAGTGACTTCTTAATCTAAAGTGAATAAGCAGCCCTGAGAAATCCCTGGGTTTCAGTCCCTAGTATCTTTCTTCAGCTTGTACACCTGATCTTTTTCTGTTGTTACTATTCCCTTGGGATTTGTCAATTGGCCTTCGTGTATTTGTACTTGCCTTCATAGTGGCACATCTTCAACAGGAAGATTGAAGAGTGTTTTCTCAACCTCACTTGTAGCTTAGTGGTTAGAGCACTATTCTGGGGAAAGCAGATGTGAAGCTCATATGACTAAAGAAAGCCTATGGTGCGGGTCTTTCACCTCCTTGACCAGTTTTGTAATTGCTGTACTGCTACATTAAATGTGAGAAACAGCGTTGCCACTACTTGCTTTTATTCCCATGGCTTTCTGTGGAAGTGGTATATGTTGTGGGTTTTGTTGAGTATCTTCCTATTGGCGTGTTACTAGACTCACAGAAGAATGTTTAGTGAATTAGGCCTCTCAAGGGACTTGGCTGCTTGCATGCCTCACCTATAAATCCCAAAGAGCTTAGGTGTGTGACCCTGGTGTGGTTCCAATATATGGCTCAGCTGAGCTTGCACAGCTGTAGGCCTTCAGACAGCTACCTTGTTTTGACAAAAATTTTAGGTGGATGCAACCTGTCAAGAAATTAAGTGGGTAGGCAGAAATTTTGTGGAGCAGTCTCTTGGACATGGCTCCCTAAATTCTTCCGGACTCCCAGTATATTTACCTACCTCAGTTTTGCATTCGGGTCCAGAAATATTTGCCATCCGAATGTTTTCCTCTCTTTACCTCCTGCTTTTTCACCTCAGTTTCATTCCTTATGTTTTGAGCAGTGAATTTCTGAATGCCTTTGTATGGATCTTGTTCGTACAGAATATTGAGTAGACCACTGACTTGATGATCATATCATCCACAGCATGCGCTTGACAATTCTTGTACTTCAGATGTCTTCCTTCTTTAAAAGCGAGTTCTATGCACAGGTTGTATTATATTGCTGATTCTAGCATTATACTTGGAGTAGAATCTGCTTAGCTGGCTATCCTTATACAAAGGGATGAAAGACTCTTTCCTAGGAAGAAACTGGAGAAGCAGATGATACCAAGATAGCCTGCCGAGAGTCCATAGAGTTTTAATGTTGAATATCAAATGTGAAGAAACTTGATTAATTAGTCTTCGTAGGCATCTCTTCTGTGTTTCTCCTAGTCTGGGTGTCTGCAGCCTCACTTAACATTAGAAGCTGCAGATGCTCAGCAGGCAATCTTCCTATCATCTGCTTCTCCAGTAGCTGTTACAGGCCAGCCATGTGAGAGAAATGATAGTCTTCTGCTCCTTGATCCTTGATGATGTTCCAGAAAATTTAGGCATGATGGCACGTTCTGGAATTTCACTCAAGCCAAATTTTCCCAAATTCGATTCAAATTGTGGGGAAGCTAGGCTGACTGTTGATGTGGTGAATGGGTGGCTATGTTTTGATGGAATTAGGTTTGAAGAATCTTCTGCTGCCTTTAAAGATAACATTATGGATCAGATGATAATTTTGCCTGGACTGTGTGAATGGATTTGTAATGGTCTTGCCTCTAGTCTGGCACTATATACATTATAGTTGTTCCATCTGGGATTGTGTAACCTCTGTTACTTACTGAAGTATCACTGTCTTATGTAGCTGATGTAAATTTCTTATGAGTCTGTTTACCATCTAGCAGTTTTTGGTCAAACCCCTTGTAACCCTTTTATTTCTAGTGCTCTCTGTAACCAGATTTCATAGCAGCCAAAGTCAAATGCTTGCTACCCATCAGTTGAGTCTGTCAGCAACTGTTGGCAAGGAATGCTGTTCCTATTACCACTCTGAGTACCAGTTTTTACTTAAAGGTCTGGCGTTATTGTGGCAATAGCCCTGCTGCCACCAAGCCCTGTGCCTCAGATTCTGCACTGACCACGTAATGGGAGGATTGCTGGACTTGCTCCGCATCTGTGTGAGGGTGGTTTTCAGGAACCATAGTGAGCAAATGCAGTCCTTGGACAGCCTTCTGATGGACCGCAGCTACTGTTATTTTCATCTTCTTGATTTATGCTGTTGGTTATGTTTATAATTGCCAAGAGTTCAACCACTGGGCAGCTGTAACATTTATGGACAGGATACATAATGTGAATGTTTAACTAAAAGCAGGGCCGGAGGGGACTGGCACTTGCAGACAATATGAACCCTCGGGCATACTACTAAGCTATAGCAGACATGTTCAAAATACCATTATATTATATTATGTCTAAGAATTATATCACAAGAAGCTAAAGATAAGGATTGTGGTAATCTGATCTGATGATGGCAAGGTGGTTTCTCCTGACTGCTTCCTCTTACTACTTTCGTAACTCTTTGATTAAACAAATCCACATAATTCAGTTTTTACTTACCAACGTTTACAATATAACTGTGTTTTGAAAAGGAAAATAAAATATACAGAAAGCTAGGGTCAGGATACTTGAACTTAAAATGTTCAGGTTGCTCTGGAACATAAGTAAAAAGGAAAGGAGGGTGATGTGCAGACCATGTATTGCAGGTTTTACTGGTGTATCCCTAGGCTTGATATGGACACACTGAGAAAAAAACCTGTGGTTACAAAGTTTTCACCTCTAGGGAAGAATTGCTGCCTTGTAGACTTAATATAGGATTTTGGAAAAAAAAAAAGTTTACCCTGTATTCTTTCCATGGATTCTCAAGAACTTGGTCATTCAATATGATTTGCTGTTTATTGCAGGATATTGCTTTTTTTCTTTATCTTTTTCTGACCCTTGTAAACTGTATTTGGCTAAAATATACCAAAAAGCATCCTTTTTTAAATTGAGATGAGCATATTCAAGAAAGAAAACAAATCACCTAAAGGTGTGAAGTCACTGAACTTAGCATATGTTGAATTTTCCTCCAGATGGTTTTTATTCAGAAATAGTGACTGCCACCATGGTAGCTTCATCTGCCAGAGAGGAACAATGGAAAGCTCAATTGTGGATGAAAGCTGAGAAGGCACACCTTGAAAGTCCCTTATTACTCTAAAATTAAGCAATTGTATTGCCTTCCTAGCTGGGATAATTGGACTGGTAATTGAAGTCTACATTCTTCTCCCAGAGACGATCAAAACGCCTTCCTTTGAAAGACTTTCTGTCTGTCAGCAAGAAATGTGGTTAGATTAAAAGGACTGGGAACAGTCTGGGCTGCACACACCTTCATATTAATTGAAATGGCCTTTCTGCATAGGACAACTTAATGTGGAAAAAAATAATTAGTGGACTATTCTCAGGAAATTCTAGTTACCAATTAGTGATTCAATGAAGAAAGTGTAATGGACACTAAGGTGTGTGGTACCTTTAAGTATAGGCTCTTTCTTAAAAGAAGTCCAACTTTCTCAAATATTTTCTTACCATTATTACTGTCACTAATGAGGCTTAAGTATACAAATTATCATCCTTTCTGTCCCTAGAATGTGTCAAATAGACATTTAAATATTGGGGTAATATTTTGTTTCTCAGAATGAAACAAAGTAGATTATAGTTTAGCATCTTTCACAAACTGTTACCTACCTAAATGTTGCCATTTTAAACATAAGCTTACTTAGAGACACAGACAGCTAAAATGTATGTATATACACAAATATAGGCATATATGTGCAGAGGCGTTGTTCAGTCTTCCAGCCTGTGGGGTCAGGAGCCAGGACAAAAAATAAAATGTGGATTTCGCCAGGTTCTGCAGTCATCTTCTATTTAAAATAGTTTAAAATAGGCTTTGTCCAAATATGAAAATTTTGTCACTAAGTTACTTTTTGCACAAGTTTGGTTAAACCGATGTAAAGCCACGTGGTTTGTGTCCTACCTAATTTAAACAATATTAAAATTGGTGTTCATGTTGGAATCTGCAACTTTTTAAAGAAATTATTTAGGTTGGCCTGGCTTGTTTGGTTTTTCTCCCTCTGAAAAAAAAAGATGTCCATAAGAGACATAGCCTCTCGTTGGGAAGGTTTTCATTCTTTTTCTCCCTCCCTCCCTCTCTCTCAGACGCATGCACGCATTGCTTTTTTTCTGTCAGCTAGCAGAGCCCATCCTTTCCGTCGGCTCCGCTGAGGAACTGTCTCTTTGGGTGACACGGGCCATCAGCCGATGTACAGCCACCGGCAGAACGCCGGCGCGGAGGTGCTCCAGTGCCCCGGGGATGCTGACAGCCAGGAGCCTCGGGCTCTGACCCCGGTGCACCCGCTCCGCTGCCGGCACGGCTTCGGCACCGGCCGAAGCAGCCAGGGTGCCAAAAGACCCAGAGATTGCGCGGCGGTGGAGATCCGCAGGCTAACCTTGCTGGCGCAGGCACGGCCCGATAGCTGGTAGGGTTAGTGTGTGCAAGATAAAATGGTCTTCGAGGTGACTGAGTGCCACGAAGTGTCTCCGTAGACAATAAAAGGGCTGTCAGGCAGGTTAGTAAAACTCTTCGGGGAAAAGGGACCTTTTTTAACCTAGACTAGACCCAAAGAAATTAATATTTATACAGTAGTTAAAATAGCTCAACATCAGAAAGGATGAGTATATCTGAGCTCCTCATTCTAGCTGCCTTCATTTTAATAGTTAACTCACATACTAGATTTGAGATATACATGCATGTAAGGAAGAATAAAATGTTTTGATTTTACTGTTTTATGTACTAGATACCCTATATTTGATGTCATTTTATAAACAAGTTCTTACTAGGAAAGTTCTGGATACTAGAATGCATAAACTGCAGTTTCAAGTCTTCTAATATATTCAGGATGCTGATTTAGAATGAAGTAGTCTGTTGTTGTTTTTCTTTAGTTGGTACCTGTCTTATTGTTGGAAGAATGAAAAAAGCTCCCAAGAGAATTATTTCTGAAGTTTATGCTCAACATAGAAGAGAGGTTATCAGTAAGTCATGCTTTATCTTTGCCACATAGAGTTAGTATGCTGGGAGGCAGTATTTTATACTTGAAGATGAACCAAAACCCAAACAAATAACAAAACAAACAAACAAACAAAAACCCCACCTGACTTTGGAAGCTCTTATTTTTGTATATTCCTCTTTAGATATGGAAACAGTTTCACTTAACTGGCTGATGTGTTCTTTTTGAATCGAATTTCTAGAGTTACAAAGTTGAGTTGTTAAAGGTGGAGGTCACTTCTGAAAACTGTGGAGAAGAAAACCTTCTTGGTGCTCTGTTCATTCAAACACTCCAATCATTTAAACCAGGCTTATGGTAACTGGATAAATAATTCTGTAACTTTCTGAAGTCACAGCAGAAAGTTTCTCTTTCCCAAGTTGAAAGTCAGATGTTCTGGTAGAAACTCAGCAGGAGTGAAGAGGCTTTCAGAGCATCTGCTAAGGAAACTAGTCAAGGCCGTCAGATTCACATCTGTTTTTTCTTTGTTGTCACAAACTTTATTTTGGTAAAAGAGGGCTTGACTACAGTCAGAAGGATATGAAGTCGTAATACTACTTCTGAAGTAAAAGATAAAATGATAGAACTTGTACTATTTTCTCCTATATTGGTTCACTATACCAGCATGGCCATTTGCTTAGAGTTTCTGTAAAACAGTCTATCTTCTGAAAAATACCCAGAGTTGTAACCTAATTGTACCGTTGTGAGGAAAATCTGTCTCAACAGAGCATTTTTTGCAAAGTTTTCTTATATGCATTGTAGGATATTTTTATTAGGTTGAAGGACATTAAGCTGTATTCTTCTTTGGTTACTAGGGCAACAAGGAAGTCTCTGCTTCGTACTAGACACAAATTCTCTTCAGGCTATGCAATATCATATAAACTCTGGCATCTATCTGCCTTAGCTCCTACATGGGGATTGATGGGAGAGCAGAAATTTATGCCAGGTGGTTTGCCTCTTAATCCCATTATTTTTATTTTACTTTTTCTTAAGTTTTAGTGACCCGAAGCTAGGTTCATTGCAAAAGGTCAAATTATTTAAAAAGTAAATAAATGAAAGCCACTATGGCAATGCAGTTCATGTCCATGCGTAACACTCGATTCTACAGACCAGATAGTGGCAATCCAATTGTCAGAGGTGAATTTTGTGATCCAGGCTTGCATATGTTTTCAGAGGCTAGATCTGGATAGTGCTGAAAGTCAGCAGTTCTGGCTTCTTGCAGTAAGAAGGTTCTTACCTCGAAATGGAGGAGAAACTGTTGCTTTCTGTATGGTTCTGACTGGACAGCATGACGCGATCATTCCTGAACTCTAATCCTTTGGAAGCAGGTGATGCTACTAAGAAGGTTTTGAATTAATTGTCAGGCCTATTCTTGAAGACTGCAAAAGTGTAATTTTAATGAGCTAGAGAAAATCCTATTAGAATAGTTTGAATAAGTTTTGCAGTGGGATTTTTATCAGTGATTATAAATTGGTTAAAGGAATATAAGAGTGTGTTCACTTTAAAGAGTGAAATAATACCTTATGGAACTATAGTCTTCTGGCCCTTTCAAAATGCATATGCATTTGACTATTTTTGCTAGCCAAAGTTTTTATGTTGGGTATCCATTAAGAAGTTTCACTTTCTATAGTTTAAATAAACGAGGATAAAGAGATTGAACTTGTCATTAACTTATGCTTGAGCTTTAGTTAATTCTGTAAAATCTGGTTAATTCACTTTGCTTTCATAATTCTAGGATATATGTCTATCTTGAATCCTGTAAGTACGATTATCAGTTCCTCTACATAAACGAATAGCTATAAATATTTGTATAGCTTTGGCATTTGTTTCTCAGCCCATTTTCTATGGAAACAAGCCTTATGCAACTCAGTTGTCTGCTTGTCTCATCTTCCTCCATTACCTGCCAGTAAGTTTTGAATTCTGTGGCAAAGTTAAACTAAATTAAATGCTAGGACAAGTTCCCAAAGAGGTCGTGGAAGGTCTGTCCTTGGAGGTTTTCAGGACTGAACTGTACATGGCCCTGAGCAAGCTGGCTGAGATCTGCTGGCTGGCCTTGCTTTGAGCAGGTAGTTGGACTAGAGACCTCCCGAGGTCCCTTCCCGCCCCAGTGGGTCTGTGGTTTGATGTCTGGAACAAATTAGAAATCTAAATAATGATTAAGTTCTATCTGAATTGTGGGAAGGACACCCTGTCAGTGCTCTAGTTGTGGAAGAAACTGTGGCATGTGCTCAGCCCTAATTATGGACTGGAGAATGGTGAGGGGAAGAGTTGTAGGCAGAAGGAAAAACTTTAGAGCTTTAGATACAGCGTTGAACGAATCTGTAAGAAACTAGACCTACCATTGTCCTCATAAATTACTTTGCAGACTCTGTGTTTTATAGAAGGGCTGGATGCTGCTTCAGCTTTTACAAATGGAATATTAACAATATCTTGGTGTCAAAGATTTTTCTTTAACCCAGCTACAGGCATAAACTTTGATATATCTGAATTGGTACAAATCTCTTTGGTCACTTCCCTTCTTCTCCCCCACCTTTGTCAATGCTTCCTTATGCAGTAAGTTTGCAGTATATTTAAAAATATTACAGTAATTCATCTAAAGGATTGCATGTCAAGAGATCTGCTCCTGAGAGAAATTTCTTGTGACAAAGCATGTATTGATAGATAAATGGTAATGCATGTTAGGGTCACTGTTAAGTTCTTTGAACACAGCAATGTAATAAATTAAAAATATGAAACAATTAGAACCCGTAGATTTGCTGTATGATATGCAGGAGGCTTATATTGCTTCTAATGGGTATCTGCATTTTTCATTGCCTTTGCAAAGGGATGTATTCAATCCTACATTATCAGAATAGGCAAGCTTTTTGACCTTGTAGAAGTTTTGTACAGAGAAGCAAGGAGGAGGAAGAAATCCCTCAGTGTCAGCATATTTTTTTAAGATATTGTGAGTCCTTGCAGATTCTGCTCAAGCCAGTGGTGTTGAAGTGAGGTAACAGTCCAAGGCACACCTAATCCAATAGCTTTATTCTCTCTGATGGCAAGCTTGATGTTGGCGCAGAGTCTGCCCTAATGTATCTGTTCTCAATACTTGTAAAGAAAACCTGAAGATTTATGGTGTTACATAGCCTACTGCTGAGAATAGCTGGGATGCAGAGTGTTTTTCTCTTGAAGAGCAAGCAAAACTGCTAATGCGTCCTTCAAGATGTTCAGATTGCCTCCAGTGCTAAGGATGGAAGACCTCAGAAGTGTTTACATGCCATAAGCATTCAGAAGTTAAAGCTGACAGCTGCTGTTTTCTTCAGATGGAGAATGGAGTTACAGAGTTCAAGGGAGTTGCTAGAAATCGCAGTCAGTCTGTAACAGGGGATGGAACTGAACGCTCATCTCTTAAATTGCGTGTCAGCACTCCTCTCGCTTGATGTTGAATGTGTTTTCTGCAAGGTATCGAAGGATAAAGTTTAATTATAAGTAGTTATGTCTGAAAAAAATGGTCATTTTAAAGAATTGTCTTTTTTTAAGACTTTAAAATACAAATAAAAAGTAGATGGTAGTCTCTTTAATTTTAGTATCTTCCATACGTTGTACATTTGGTAGGTACTGAAAAACTTGACATATCCAGTCATGCTCATTATATTGGAATAAACATTAATATATTAGCATGGCATATGGCTTAAAAATATTTAAGGTCAGAAAACTAATACGGTCATTAAGAACAATTTTCAATTATGGACACAAAGTTTAAATACTTGAATGAGGACTAATTTTCAAGATGTTGAGCCATTTCTACAGCTAGTAGCAGCAATTTTCAAAAAATTAGATGCTCAGCTTTAGTGTCTGGAAATTTTGAGCAAGAACTTTGTATTTAAGCAGCTATGCTGTGCCTTATAATTTGTTCATAGTTTTCTTGACAAGTAGACTTCTTTCAATGCAAACTGAGTATAGAGACAGGAAGTAAGTGAAATGGATGCACCTGCGAGAATCTCAGATTTGTAGAACATTCTGATTTTCCTGTTGCTTTTAGAAACAAGAGAATTAGTGATGATAGAAAAAGTCAGGTAAAACGCTTGCATTCTATATAGATTGGAAACTTGGGGTTACTGCTTTTTAAACTATACCAAGGAATAGGAAATTCTTATTTGAAAATTCCAGTGTTCCTAAGTTGCTGAATGTGGCAAGCACTTCAGGATTTCGAAAAGATGATGTTGATGCTCGGTTGTATAAGATGAGAATTTTGATTGGCATAGGGAAGGAACTCAAGGATTAAAATATTGTTTGGATATGCTCACAGCAAACTTGCTGCTAAGCACGTAGATGTTATATATCACTTAGAGTCTTTTCAGTCTTGATAATAGACTTCAGTATTAGATATTAATTTTAATGGTAGATATTAGGGAGAGGTGTCCTCTTTACAGTGAAAGCTAACCTCTTGTTTGCGAAGGCTTCTGAGCATCTGAAATGCCAGTAGATGAGAACTGCTGTTACTCCTGTCATAAGCTCCTTGCTGTCATCCCCAGTGCTCAAAGTGCTGTTTGCCTGTCACTTTCTGTGCCAGAGCCTTACTTGGAGGGGAACCGATAATGCCATTGAACTTAGTTTAAACATTCATGGAGTTCTGCGAACTTGCTGAGAAAAGGTCTCTGTAAAGTCTTGATGGTCAGTGATTTTTCTTTAGGACTTAGCTTTAGTGGATAGTGAACTCTTCACCCACAGGGCGTGTCAGCAGGCCGTTGAATTTTCAGGTGGTATTGCTCTTTTACCGTTGTGACATTTACCATTGGGTGACAGAGCTGAAGGTAGGCTATATCTGCAGTGACTTGCAGAAGCAGGTTGAACACATGGAAGGAGTTTATCGTTAGTCTAGTTCTCCCATGAGATCTTCGATGCAGAAAATCCTCTATAGATAAAAATTTCTCTCTGAAGTGATTGGAAACGACCTGGAAAGTTGTGTAGTGTCCTTCGTACAGAAACGATATGCATCATCCTGTTGCCTCTGTTGCAGCAAAGGAATGTAGGTTTACAGGGTGGCCTTTGAGTATGTGTATTGGATAGTACCATGCGCTGTTCTTGTCCCTTGAAAGGTCTCAGCTGTAAGCTGCCTAGAAATAATGTGTTCAAGTTCTTCGGTTGAAAAGTGCTTATAGTAACGGTTGGGAAGTAAATATATGTAGTGCTTTGTTACATTGGGTTTTGTTGTTGTTGTTGCTTGGGCTTTTGCTTGGAAGAGAACCATTTCCTCTAACTACGTACAAGCAGAGTACCAAGGGTGCTGCCAAACAACTTCAGCAAAACTGGCATTGGTTGAGACTTTTCCTAGACCTTGAAACCAAACTGGAATGTGTAAGCTGACTGTAATAACCACAGAACTGAATTGTCTTTAAAGTATTTTATTTGAGGTGATTATTTCCAGAAAGTTTCATGTACGAGAACAAAGATAGTTTCTGAAGCCTCCTCAAAAGCGATATGGTGTGCTGGTTATTTATTATTCTAATATTATTCTTCAAGTTGTTTTACAATTATTATTTAATTTGCTGTCCTATGAGTAAGTACAATTATCCTGACTTTATTTATATACCTCAGTCTATCCATCTGAAGAGTTTGTTTCCCAAAGGCTATATAACGAGTTCATGTCAAAGCTTAGAACAAAATGTTAGATCCCTCGTCCTGCAATTAGGCCATACACTGTTCTTTATAGCAGACTAATTCATGACTCAGCCACCTAATTGCAGTGGGACTTCCAATAAGCTCTTTAACATCTATTCTAAAAATGATTTTAAGACTCTTTTTTTAGTTGGGAGTTGTTGCTTAAGTAATTAAATCCTTACACAATATAGCTTACAAAACTGAATATTGAATGCAATTAATTGGTAAACTGGAATGACTTGTTTGCATCAGAATGGTGGGGGTTTTACAGCTGTTCTGTATAGATTTACCTGAGAAGCTGTAATAATTTCCATTAGAGAGCGAAGTGCTCAAACTTTGCAGAAACCTACTTATTTTTAGATTTACGTATCTATCTCCTGACACATTCTATACATGTATACAGGTATACGCACATCTTCATTGGTGTATGTTTGCAGGACTCCATGGAAAAAGATACAGCTCTGCAGACTGAGCCCCTGCTGTTGATTTAACTCATAATGTTAAAATTTTTAAAGCTATCAAAATACAAAGAATCAGGGTTTGGAAAAAGTGCAATGTCTTTCTTCTCTGGCTGAATTTCTTAAGACAAGGTAATAATTGCTTTAGAAGTATGTATATATTTTTCCTGCTGCTTTGGTTCAAGAATTGGAAGCTTTCAATAAAGGATTAAGATTGTTTGTTTTCCCCTTGACAATTCTGTGGTCTTGCTTCCTCTCATCCTGGTGTTAGAGAGGCTCAGAATCAGACTAGGGAACGCTGTGTGTCTTCTCTTAGCCTCTGAAGCTGATGCGAGTTTTAGCTGTTGAGGATTCTGCATTAAATGTCCAAGGAATTGTGTTAAAGGGATAAGAAAAAGTCTTGATAGTTATGCTTGGAGTGTGTTCTTTCTCGATGAGGAAACTTCTAATTCAAGTTATGACAGATTTTACTGCAGGCAATCTAAGTTTGCAAGTTACATAACAAAATAATGTTTAGTAATATTTAAGTATGAATTTGTAAACAATCTAATAGATTTAACTGTCATTTCTGGTACTTTATTTCATACTGCCCAGAATTCTTTTACTGTGTATTTTGGCAGGATTCTGACTACAAATTTTTTGTAAGTCTAAAATGAAGAATAATTATTTTTACTGATTTTCTGATATTATTTGCATCATCGTGGTCCCTAATATCTTTAGCCCTTAAATTACATTCCTTTTTGAAATATGATCAAAACTGCCAGAAAGACATTCTTTAAAAAAAAAAAAAGGGGGGGGGGCGGGACGGGGACACCCTGCATGTAGAAGAAGATGATAAAGGTGGTTTAGTACTGGAGACTCCTTTTGATTAGGAATAGTTATCATGGATAGATACCTTTACATTTCAGTGGTCCCAGTATTTAACAGGTAAAGCTAGAAATCATACATCTTTCCATAAACTTCAACAGGACTTAAGCTAGTTATAAGAAATAGTCTTTAAGAATACATGGGGGTTTTTTCTCTTAATTTGTTTTTATTATACAGAAAGTTTCTGCATTTTGGTTGAAGATATTTGGCTCTGATATGAAGCTCAGGCAAAAATCCTAGAAAATATGCAAAACTTCCAGAATGTGAAGTTAGAAAGCAAGAATCCATTTGAACTTTTTAATGCCTTCTCCTGTACTGGTCCATCTTGCTTCTCCCCCCGACCCGCAGTTTAGGGGTACTGGGCAATCTCTAGCATGGTTGAAAGTAATCAGATCAGTTTATTAGCCTTGGGGTACATAATTTTTTTAATTCTTACTCTTTTATTCTTCATTTTTATTATATTTTCACTGCATGTCATCCTTGTTTTTATCTCTATCCAGTGACACCTCTAACCAGAAATTTGAAAAGTACCTTGTAAAAGAGATTCAGACACGATGCCAGGTACTGCCCATGTTTTTTCTCTCTGAATGAGAGTGGAGGTATTAAAAATGGGAGGTAAAAATCTCTGAAGATCATTTACATACCATTCATCTTCAGGCTTTCTAAATGTTTTAAGCTGTTATTCAAATATACATATTTACCTAAACAGAAATGCGGATGATGTATGTGCCATGTGAGGTAAGATAAAATATAGAAACTGTTTATCGCTGTGTGGCGTGTAAGGCTGTGTAGTCAGTGGTGCATAGCTAGGCCACATAAAACATTTGAAGTCTGTATATTTATTGATTCCACGTGGCTATGGTGTCCATCCTCAGGAAAACTGAAGGGTTTACTCTGGCCTGTTGGTCCCAGCAGCTCGTTAAAGATGGATAACAGGGTGAGTTTTAGCATTGAATAGTTATCTGGGACTGGAAAATACATGCTGGTTGTCTTTTATGTATCTTGCAATAGTGATATCCTAGATATGATGGTATTTGACTCTGCACCAGTGTCTTTCATGGGGCTATAAATGACTGCAGTCGTGTTATCTCTTCAGGAGTTGCCACTGCTCAGTATCTGTCATATTGGAGCTTAAGACAGTGAGACCATTTAAACAGGGTGAAGTACCATGTTCTTTAAACGTGTTCTGCAAACACATGTAATTGGTCTTGCAAAAATTTGTTCCTGAAGAGGTCTTGAAAAGTCAAGCCTTCCCGTGCTGCATTTGAGTATATTTCTTACAAGCTCTGCTATGATGTTTGCCCTAAAATACATACTGCGCTGCGCTGATACAGATGAAACTGGCAGCAGTTCTCACTTTCAGGCGGCCCTCATGCTTTTCATTAGGAATGATCAGTGCTGAGAAAATTGGGTTTTCCTGCTCCAGGAGCAAGGAGCAGAAGAACTGTGCCACTTCTCCGGCGCTGAGGGGACAGGCAGGGGGAGATGGGCTGCCCTGAAAGGCAAGACCTCTGCCCAGCTCCCATCGTGGGCTGAGCTGCCCTTGCACGCATCCTGCGACGGCGGCGGCGGCAGCCTGGTTTTTCAGGACTCTAGTATAGGTGGTGGGGTTTTTAGTCTCTTTTGCTCTGCTAAAAGTATTTGCGAGTAGGTTAGATCCTACTTGAAGCTTTTGGAAAGATTCGTGAATTCCTGGGTTTGATTTTTTTTTGTGGTTGTATGGAAGGGTTCTGCATTGCTGCTTTGGCGTTGCAAGGTGGCTCTTTTTCCTTTGTAAAGAAGCTGTTTTCCTCTTGGGTCACTGAAATTCAACAGGGTGAAAAGCCTGTGAGGAAGAGATGTTCTTCTTCCCTTCAAATTTCATTAGAATCACGTAATTCCACCACATCCGAGCAATCACCCTTTCCCACTGTCGGCCTGTGCTGCCGCACACCCCCTCAGCGGTGGGTGAGCCAACATCTGGCCAGTCCGAAGCGAAACTCTGCAAATACGAAGTATTGCCTCCAGGAGCAGGCTGAAGTCACCTCCAGCAAGATCAGCAGCTGTGGTAAGAAGAGCGTTGAGCCAGGGATCTGCCCCGTACTCATCAGAAATAAATTTGCCCAGGATATGCCAAGTGGGGCAGGAAGGTCTGGCAGTGTTGGGAGGTAAAGGGTGGAGAGCCAGCTTGAGCTTCAGGGCTTGTAGAGCTTGATTTAGTTGAGGGCTAGTTTCCACAGTGTGTTCCCAGAACTCCAAAAGCTGGGAAGTACAGCACGGAGACCCTCGGGGACTCTGAATGAAGAGAAGCAGGAGCTGGAACCACTACGTGGAACCACATAGTTTCCGTAAAGACCTTTTAGTTCACGTATGGCACTGTCCAATGCACAGTCAATCCATCATCGTCTCGGTATTTGGCGAGTACGATACACAGATGTCTGGTGTGGCTCTCCCATACTCAGCTGGGGTCTGGCAGGGCTGATACTGAACTGGATCTCATAAGCCTATACTGGAGCCAGTCTACTGCTCAGTACCCATGGACTGTTTTCCCATTATGTGCCATATTCCAACCTCCATTATTCTAGATAATGGATACTGACTTTTCTATGTAGAAAGACAAATTGCGTGACTCTCTTTATATGGGTGTATGTATATTACAGTCAGGCATAAGTGTATATTTTTTTTTATATATATAAATATAAAATATGTCACACAAAATATACATATATAAAAAATATTTTCTCTGTAAAGTTGACTACTCAAAATTTAGGTAATACAAGGATGTATTTTGCAAGAGCAACTTTATTTTTGTCCTCTGAGGAGGTATTTGATAAGATGACATAATGGGAGTTTTGCAGAAATATTTTCTCACACAATTTAATGTTGTAAAGTGATTACTGGATGACTCTAGATTATAAGGTGAATAAGGCTATTGACTGTAGGATTCCCACCTCATTTTAGGCTGTGAAGGTAGGTAGTGAATAGGGTAAATGCAAGAGGCAAAAGCAGGACAAAGCAATACAGAAAAGTGCTTCCTAGTTCCACCTAATAGTTCCTAGATGGTTCTGTGCAAATAAATTAAATTAGACTTTTCACATCTATCCTGTCAGCTCATCAGTTCTTTTTGTTCTGCAGTATGAAGCTTCGCTATTTCCACCGCTCCATTTCCCAGGTGCTGAGTACTCATAGTAAACAGATCCTTAGATATTTAGTTGCCCAGCTTTTCTAGGGTTCCTAAACCTTTTTAAGCACTTGAATACTTCAGTGGAACTGGCTATAAATCTGCAACAAGTGTGGGGTTTTTTTTATCTCGTATGTTTCTCAACAAATTGGAGTGATCTTGCAGAATGAGAAGAGAGGTGATCTTGTGTTTTAATTCTGGCTCATCTACTTCTTCACTGAATGCTTCTCAAGTGGCTGCTTTGAATTTCTCAATTTTTCCCACTGGTAAAATTGAGAAGATACAGAATACCTGGAGGACCTGGTGGCGGGTGGGAGGAAGTTTGGGGCCCTCAGATATCAAGAAGTGCAGTGAAGGTGTACCTGATTCCACTTTCATTGAAGGGTTTTTAATGCTGTACAGC